>NC_084734.1:22015962-22025962 GCF_033978785.1 Entelurus aequoreus
CTAATATAAATAAATTAACATTAATAATAAATGACAGTAAAATAAGCACACGTATGACTGAGGAGTCATAGTGTAACTTTGTGTGGTGTTTGAGTTGTCCGACTTTTTGTGTGGCCTTAAACGCACCAGTGGTTTAGTTTCTATGCGTGTTGGTGACAGATGACAAGTTGGTTTTGGCCTGGTTTGTACGGCAGAAAATGACTAGTTTTTCGAGATAGAATTGTTTTACTCATGTTTTTGGTGTGGTTATGTCCGAATATAAACAGTTTTGTTCAATAAAGTGATCGATATAATTCCTGTCCTCGAAGCATCTCGATAGACGTTACAATAATTGAACGGTGTTCAATTGAACGGTGTTGACGAACACCATTAGGGCCGCTTGTTGTCACTGTCACTCAAAGTTGCATTGCAAAATTCCATAGAATAAATATGTTTATTTTGTTTATAATTCAGATGGGATTTGATTTGGTGCGCGGCATATACTTGCTGCGCGCAGCGGACGCTTGAGCAGTGCGCAATTGCGCAGGCACGCACCTTAGGTGAGGGGACGTTGCTTTGCAGTTCATGTCTTGTTGAAAACACGCCATTCCTCATCAACTTTTCTCTTTTTAGCGTCTCGGGTGTAAACCGTGCATCACTTGTCGCTGCATGTGCACCTTCACTCGCAGGTTACACACGGACATACGCCCATAAATAATACTTTTCAAAATAAAAGCAGCACAGTTGTATTGCGCGCAGGACATAGATGTTTTTTCAACTTTATTTTGTAATTGCAGTTGTTCACATTCACTCACAATCATGCATACGTCCACACGGAAGTAATACAAATAACGATTTTCAAAACAAAAGCAGCACCGTTGTATTGCACACTCGACATAGATACTTTTTAAAATGTATTTTGTAATTTATAATTGGCCTCACGCGGGCCGGACAGGGACGCACAAAGGGCCGGATGCGGCCCGCGGGCCGCAGAATGCCCAGATCTGGCGTAGGAGCTGGAGTAAGCACCCCCCGTCCCCTATTAGTGTGTAAAATTAGTTGTTATTATTTTCCGACCACTCCTTTTCAACTTATATTCAATTGAATAGACTGCAAAGACAAGATGCTTAATGTTCGAACTGGAAATTGTTGTTATGTTTTGCAAATATTAGCTCATTTGGAAATTGATGTCTGCAACATGTTTAAAAAAAGCTGGCACAAGTGGCAAAAAAGACTGAGGAAAGTTGAGGAATGCTCATCAAACACTTATTATCAACAACACCCATCTAAGAACAAATGCCTGCAATTGCCTAAGGCGGGGTGAAGAAACAAATACTTTATGCTAGGTTCACACCAAAGGCGCTTTGATGGCGCTTTAAAGCGTAACAAAGCGTGATTAAAGCGTGAGGGTCGTAATGGATCGTGGGAAAGCTTGTAGTGAAGGCAAGATCGGCAAAAAATTTTAAACGGTTTAAAAAAATTTGGCGCTCTGTCAAGAATGGAATAAAGCGCCGAGAGCGTATCAAAGCGTGACAAAGCTCAGCAAAGCTTGACTCAAAGCGTAGGAAAGCTTAACAGATCTTGGTTCAAAGCGCGGACCCCAGTCGCCACCGCATGCCACCAGACGACCCTCACGCTTTAACGTCGCTTTGCATGCCGCTTTAAAGCGCCGTCAAAGCGCCGTTGGTGTGAACCAGGCATTACAAACATTCGTAGCACCTCTTCCAAATGACGGCGCTTTGCTCGCCGCTTTAAAGCGCGGCAAGCGCCGTTGGTGTGAACCAGGCATTAGTGGTCTCGAACACAAAGTCTTTTTTAGATGTTTTACTTTAGTTAGTACGCATTTTACAGTATACATACAAAACAAAAAACCAGTGAAGTTGGCCTCATTGTGTAAATGGTAAATAAAAACAGAATACAATGATTTGCAAATCCTTTTCAACCTATATTCAATTGCATAGACTGCAAAGACAACTGGAAAACATTGTTATTTTTTGCAAACATTAGCTCATCTGGAACTTGATGCCTGCAACATGTTTCACAAAAGCTGGCACACGAGGCAAAAAAGACTGAGAAAGGTTGAGGAATGCTCATCAAACACTTATTTGGAACATCCCACAGGTCAACGGGCTAATTGGGAACAGGTGGGTGCCATGATTGGGTATAAAAGCAGCTTCCGTGAAATGCTCAGTCATTCACAAACAAGGATGGAGCGAGGGTCACCAGTTTGTGAACAAATGCGTGAGCAAATTGTCCAACAGTTTAAGAACAACATTTCTTAACAAGCTATTGCAAGGAATTCAGGGATTTCACCATCTACGGTCCATAATATCATCAAAAAGTTTAGAGAATCTGGAGAAATCACTGCAGGTAAGCGATGATATAGCGGACCTTCCATCCCTCAGGCGGTACCGCATCAAAAAGTGACATCAGTGTGTAAAGGATATCACCACATGGGCTCAGGAAGACTTCAGAAAACCACTGTTAGTAACTACAGTCCGTCGCGACATATGTAAGTGCAAGTTAAAACTCTACTATGCAAAGCAAAAGCCATTCATCAACAACACCCACATACACTGCCAGCTTCGCTGGGCCCGAGCTCATCTAAGATGAACTGATGCAAAGTGGAAAAGTGTTCTGACGAGTCCACATTTCAAATTGTTTTTGAAAACTGTGGACGTCGTGTCCTCCGGAACAAAGAGGAAAAGAACCATTCGGATTGTTCTAGGTGCAAAGTTGAAAAGTCAGCATCTGTGATGGTATGGGGGTGTATTAGTGCCCAAGACATGGGTAACTTACACATCTGTAAAGGCACCATTAATGCTGAAAGGTGCATACAGGTTTTAGCAACATATGTTGCTATCCAAGCAACATTGTCATGGACGCCCCTGCTTATTTCAGCAAGACAATGCCATGTCACTTGTTACAACAGCGTGGCTTCATAGTAAAAGAGTGCAGGTACTAGACTGGCCTGCCTGTAGTCCAGACCTGTCTCCCATTGGTGTTAATTTTCAATCTTTTCAATCTTGTTCATTTTCCTCGACTTGTGCACTCCCATCATATGTTTTTTTTTTTTTTTTTTTTTTTTTTAACATGTGTAGCATAATCTACAAAGTTACAAATAATTGCTATTGCGACATCTAGTGGACACATTTAGAACAGCAGTTTCTTTCATTCAAAAGTTTCTGCTCATTTTTATATTTGACAAACTCATCTACTTAGCAAATACATCTATTTAGTTTTTAAATTTGGCATGAAAGATTCTTAAATAAATACATAAACAACATGTAACAAAAGATGATTAAAAGGAAATCAGAAAAATAAGTAAAATATATTAAAAACAATAATTACTTAAATTATGAATACAATGTCTAAAATAACTAAACAGAAAATATGCTAATTTATATGTGGTATTAAAAATTAATAAATACATCAATAAAATTGATAAATATAAAATCTGTAACAATAGTCTATGCAGTGATAAAAAAGGAAGAAGAAAAAGTGTTAAAATAAATAAAATGTATCTAAAAATATATAATTAGAAAATATGTTAAACCAATGAGGATAATAAAGTTAATTATATATAAATACATATAATGTTTAACAATAGATAATTTATGCAGTGACAAAAGAGTATATCATACAAACATCTAAAACCAAATAAATACACAGTAATGAAAAAAAGGAAAGACAAAAATTAAGTAAAATATAGATACAAACTTAAGTATTAAATAAGATGTCTAAAATAACCAAACAGAAATTAAGTTAATTTAGATTTGATATTAAAAATTCTTTAATACATATATAAAAATTATAAATACAAAATCAATGCAGAGACAAAAACGTTTTAAAAAATTTAATATATCTAAAAATATATGATTAGAAAACAAGTTAAACATAAATTGATATATATGTGTATATATATTATATATTTATATATAATGTTTAACAATAGATATCTTAAGTACATATTAAAAACTATAAAAACAAATAAACACAAAGTAAGTTAAAATAAACTTAGACATTGAATTTGATTAATTAAATACATATATAAAATAATATAGAACGTGTAAAAATAGAAAAGTACTGTAGTTTATGCAGTGATAAAAAAAGCAAAAACAAATAAGTCTTAAAACTAATTTAAAAAATAAGTAAATTATAATTAAAATAACTAAAAAAAAAAAATTAAGATACAAATAAATTATGACATCAAAGTTAATTTTGTTGATTTAAGATTAGACATACATAAAATAATATAGAATGTGCAGTTATAGCTGATGCACTGATAGCTTAAAGGCCTACTGAAACCCACTACTACCGACCACGCAGTCTGATAGTTTATATATCAATGATGAAATCTTAACATTATAACACATGCCAATACGGCCGGGTTAACTTATAAAGTGACATTTTAAATTTGCCGCTAAACTTCCGGTTCGAAACGCCTCTGCGTGTGACGTATGCGTGTGACGTAGCCCGGCGAACACGGGTATGCCTTCCACATTGAAGCCGATACGAAAAAGCTCTGTTTTCATTTCATAATTCCACAGTATTCTGGACATCTGTGTTCGTGAATCTGTTTCAATCATGTTCATTGCATTATGGAGAAGGAAGCCGAGCAAGCAAAGAAGAAAGTTGTCGGTGCGAAATGGACGTATTTTTCGAACGTAGTCAGCCACAACAGTACACAGCCGGCGCTTCTTTGTTTACATTCCCGAAAGATGCAGTCAAGATGGAAGAACTCGGATAACAGAGACTCTAACCAGGAGGACTTTTGATTTGGATACACAGACGCCTGTAGAGAACTGGGACAACACAGACTCTTACCAGGATTACTTTGATTTGGATGACAAAGACGCAGACGTGCTACTGTGAGTATGCAGCTTTGGCTTTTTTTTGCGTATGTACGTAACTTTTTTTAAAATATATAAGCTTTATGAACCTTGGGTTAGGTGAACGGTCTTTTGGGCTGAGTGATTGTGTGTGTTGATCATGTGTTTGAATTGTATTGGCGTGTTCTATGGAGCTAGGAGCTAGCAGAGGAGCTAGGAGCTAGCATAACACGTACCGTACCGTACGTGCGCGTCACGTACGTAACTTTTTAAAAATATATAAGCTTTATGAACCTTGGGTTAGGTGAACGGTCTTTTGGGCTGAGTGATTGTGTGTGTTGATCGGGTGTTTGAATTGTATTGGCGTGTTCTATGGAGCTAGGAGCTAGCAGAGGAGCTAGGAGCTAGCATAACAAACACGCAGGTGTTATTATGCAGGATTAATTTGTGGCATATTAAATATAAGCCTGGTTGTGTTGTGGCTAATAGAGTATATATATGTCTTGTGTTTATTTACTGTTGTAGTCATTCCCAGCTGAATATCAGGTACCGTGAGTATGCAGCCTTGGCTGCTAAACATTCGATAACTTGACCGTATGTGCGCGTCACGTACGTAACTTTTTAAAAATATATAAGCTTTATGAACCTTGGGTTAGGTAAACGGTCTTTTGGGCTGAGTGATTGTGTGTGTTGATCAGGTGTTTGAATTGTATTGGCGTGTTCTATGGAGCTAGGAGCTAGCAGAGGAGCTAGGAGCTAGCATAACAAACACGCAGGTGTTTTTATGCAGGATTAATTTGTGGCATATTAAATATAAGCCTGGTTGTGTTGTGGCTAATAGAGTATATATACGTCTTGTGTTTATTTACTGTTGTAGTCATTCCCAGCTGAATATCAGGTCACCCCCGGCTCTCACAGCATCTTCCCTATCTGAATAGCTTCAACTCCCCACTAGTCCTTCACTTGCACTTTACTCATCCACAAATCTTTCATCCTCGCTCAAATTAATGGGGAAATTGTCGCTTTCTCGGTCCGAATCTCTCTCACTTCATGCGGCCATCATTGTAAACAATAGGGAACTTTGCGTATATGTTCAACTGACTACGTCACGCTACTTCCGGTAGGTGCAAGCCTTTTTTTTATCAGATACCAAAAGTTGCAATCTTTATCGTCGTTGTTCTATACTAAATCCTTTCAGCAAAAATATGGCAATATCGCGAAATGATCAAGTATGACACATAGAATAGATCTGCTATCCCCGTTTAAATAAAAAAAATTCATTTCAGTAGGCCTTTAAGTGTTAAAATGAAACTAAATATTATTTTCCTGAGGGAACTTTCCTGAAGGAATCTATAAAGTACTATCCATCTATCTAAAACAACTAAATTATACAAATACATTGAAAATAATCTGAAATAAATGAAGACATTGTATCTGATTCAATAAATGCAAGCGTGAAACAATTACATGTGAAGTGATTATATAATGTATAAATAAATACCATATACAGACAAAATAATTGTATCTAATAATGATAAATGGGAACTTGTTTACATTGTTACAGACGGATTTAATCTAACTCTATTTCTTCCTTCATCATTGATTTGCAGGGGCCACAAACATGTTCAAGGAAGCCTCGCCTCGGGCTGTTTTTTTGTGTGCAGCCATAGAGCGGCCTTTCCTGTAATTTACGTACACACACCGTCCACGTGCACACGCGTCAACTCGGCGAGGATGTAATACTCTGCGGGAGGAAGATCAGAGTGGGGAGACATCACACACCCAAAGTGCAGGTGATATTTTCCTTTGCATCAAATTGCCCTTTTCTGCAGCCCGCCAGTTGTGCCCCTTGCTCTGCGGATCAACCAAATCTGTTGTCAAGGCAACATGCCGGACATAAAAATAGGCATTGCAAAGCCTCTGAAGATGATGCAGGGTGCCGAGGAAGTGAGCAACTTATAAGTAAGCGATGGAAACGCTCAGTTTGGAGATGGACTGCAGGTGCTTATAATCACTCATGCTGGAAAATATGTATTACAAACATGGCCGTAACATAAATTATCCAGCACTCTTGGTCGAGTGGCAGATGGGATGTTCGTAACGTATTCATCAAGCCATTAGCATTTTTTAGGCGCCCATACGGGAATTGAAAATACCGCTTTAATCCGTTTCCACCGCTGTTTGCTTTGAGATATTTATTTTCGTTGGGAAGGATGTTTGTTGATGATTATTGTTCTTTTGTTTCTCTAATGTCTATTTCTGTTCCGAAGCCAATGTCAGATAAAGTGATGCTTCAAAAGATGAATATGCACACATAGAATTTAAGTACATTAATAAAACTGCACGGTCAAACGTGTCTTGTGCCCGTATTAGCGGCACTCGCCTTCTTTTGTTTTTCCCCGCACTATTAGTTGTGTGTTCTCCCACTCCCTCGTAAGTGTGTTTTCTTTTGTCTATATGAAACTTAGTATTTTTACCCACCGTCTGCTGCTCCCGACAAGAAATACATCCTGGATTACACTCACACACACACACACACACACACACACACACACACACACACACACACACACACACACACACACACACACACACACACACACACACACACACACACACACACACACACACACACACACACACACACACACACACACACACACACACACACACACACACACACACACACACACAAATATATGAAACAAAAATGGAGCTCTTTGGCCACAATACCCAGCAATATGTTTGGAAGAGAAAAGGCGAGGCCTTTAATCCCAGGAACACCACACCTACCGTCAAGCATGGTGGTGGTAGTGTTATGCTCTGGGCCTGTTTTGCTGCCAATAGAACTGGTGCTTTAAATGGGACAATGAAAAAGGAGGATTACCTCCAAATTATTCAGGACAACCTAAAATCATCAGCCCGGAGGTTGGGTCTTGGGCGCAGTTGGGTGTTCCAACAGGACAATGACCCCAAATGCATGTCAAATGTGGTAAAGGAAGGGCTAAATCAGGCTAGAATGAAGGTTTTAGAATGGTCTTCCCAAAGTCCTGACTTAAACGTGCGGACAATGCTGAAGAAACAAGTCCATGTCAGAAAGCCATACATACATACATACATACATACATACATACATATATATATATATATATATATATATATATATATATATATATATATATATATATATATATATATATATATATATATATATATATATATATATATATATATATATATATATATTATACATACACACACTACCGTTCAAAAGTTTGGGGTCACATTGAATTGTCCTTATTTTTGAAGGAAAAGCACTGTACATTTCAATGAAGATAACTTTAAACTAGTCTTAACTTTAAAGAAATATACTCTATACATTGCTAATGTGGTAAATGACTATTCTAGCTGCAAATGTCTGGTTTTTGGTGCAATATCTACATAGGTGTATAGAGGCCCATTTCCAGCAACTATCACTCCAGTGTTCTAATGGTACAATGTGTTTGCTCATTGGCTCAGAAGGCTAATTGATGATTAGAAAACCCTTGTGCAATCATGTTCACACATCTGAAAACAGTTTAGCTCGTTACATAAGCTACAAAACTGACCTTCCTTTGAGCAGATTGAGTTTCTGGAGCATCACATTTGTGGGGTCAATTAAACGCTCAAAATGGTCAGAAAAAGAGAACTTCCATCTGAAACTCGACAGTCTATTCTTGTTCTTAGAAATGAAGGCTATTCCACAAAATTGTTTGGGTGACCCCAAACTTTTGAACGGTAGTGTACATACATACATATATATGTACGTATGTATACTCACTCACTCACTCACTCATTTCATACATACATACATACATATATACATACATTAATATATATATATTCAGTATACATTCAATATTTCTGTCAGTTGTTGCTTAGAATACATCTTGAATTCAAACGTTTTATAAATAGCTGAGACATGGAAAATATGTGGATTAAATAAGACCAAATTCTTCTTCCCACCGAAACGTCGTATTTTTCATGTGATGATGCCTGATGGTTCGTCTCAATATAAACAGAAGCCCACTTTTTTTAATTTTTTTTTTTTTCAATGAAAACCTTCAATTTGGAGTAATAGCTAGGGATGCTCCTGAATAGGTCGAAAACAACAACATCAAGTGGATGTAAAATGCGTAACGTAATACATTCTGCCTCTATTTGAAAATAAATACCATGTTCATGTTATAATGTGCAATTTGTCCTCCGCTGCAGTTCTATATTATTTTGCAAGAGGAAGTCAAGGACAGGATGCCGGGGCGAGAAAAACAGAAATAAAGAGCATCTACAAGTTCCATCTAGTTTTGGGAGCCATTCAAGGCGGATCATGAACCCATTTCCAGTTTGTCTTCGCTCACTCTGTCTCGCGGCTCAGATTGCGATTCAGGGAACGCGGCGAACGTCTTATCCCGCCACACAATGGACTCAAATGTTGGCTGTTGGAACTAATTTAAAGAACCCGGTCAAGGTGGTTCTGTACTCGTCCAGACGGGCAGATTAATGACAACCTTTTACTCGCATTGAGAAGGCGGAGAAAGAACAGCACTCCGCTTTGCCAAAGTGCCGACTCTTCAAATCCTGCTTTTTCACCCTAAAGTTCAGCGCACACATTTTAGCCAGAGTCTCGACGTTATTGAACTTTGATAGTCCGGACTAGTCTTGACTTTCAAACTTGAAACGACTTGACCTGAGGGCCATCGGTCGGATTGAACGCTCCGCAAAAAGCTAACGGGACCACATTTCAGACCATGTTTACCTTTTGAAAATGCAATGTTGGTTTACTTTGTCACTACTTTTAATTCCTCTATTTGGTCAAGTTTGATGTCTTCTCGGCCCTCACAAACTGTGGTCTAGACTTTCGTTGAGGTGGAAATTAGATACTTGTTTTGTTCACTTTAATGTAAGACCGCATTTCTTTCATAAGTACCTTTAATTACCTTGGAAAATTCACGAGAGCACATCCGTGTAGAAACACTGACACCTAGCGGCCATTCAGTATACACTACAACATAACACCATCTGTTTATTTCTCTCAACATGGTAAGCTAAGGTTACTTGGAGCTATAGCAGCTACACGACGGGACCACATTTCAGACCCCGTTTGCGTGGTGTAACTCTCCTTTTAAAAAGGGAATGTTGGATAACTTTGT
>NC_084734.1:22030962-22080962 GCF_033978785.1 Entelurus aequoreus
TGGACTGGACTCTCACACTATTATGTTAGATCCGCTATGGACTGGACTCTCACTATTATGTTAGATCAACTGTGGACTGGACTCTCACACTACTATGTTAGATCCACTATGGACTGGACTCACACTATTATGTTAGATCCGCTATGGACTGGACTCTCACACTATTATGTTAGATCCGCTATGGACTGGACTCTCACTATTATGTTAGATCAACTGTGGACTGGACTCTCACACTATTATGTTAGATCCACTATGGACTGGACTCTCACACTATTATGTTAGATCCGCTATGGACTGGACTCTCACTATTATGTTAGATCAACTGTGGACTGGACTCTCACACTATTATGTTAGATCCACTATGGACTGGACTCTCACACTATTTTGTTAGATCCACTATGGACTGGACTCTCACGCTATTATGTTAGATGCACTATGGACTGGACTCTAACACTATTATGTTAGATCTGCTATGGACTGGACTCTCACTATTATGTTAGATCAACTGTGGACTAGACTCTCACACTATTATGTTAGATCCACTATGGGCTGGACTCTCACACTATTATGTTAGATCTGCTATGGACTGGACTCTCACTATTATGTTAGATCAACTGTGGACTAGACTCTCACAATATTATGTTAGATCCACTATGGACTGGACCCTCACTATTATGTTAGATCCACTATGGACTGGACCCTCACTATTATGTTAGATCCATTATGGACTGGACACTCACTTTTATTTTAGATCCACTATGGACTGGACTCTCACACTATTATGTTAGATCCACTAAGGACTGGACTCTCACACTATTATGTTAGATCCACTATGGACTGGACTCTCACACTGTTCTGTTAGATCCACTAAGGACTGGATTCTCACACTATCATGTTGGATCCAATATGGACTGGACTCTCACTATTATGTTAGATTCACTATGGACTGGACTTTCACAATATTATACTAGAACCACTCGACGTCCATTGCATCTGGTCTACCCCAGAGGGAGGGAATGGGGGGGCACCCACATCTGCAGGTTTCTCATAGTCATTCACATAGACGTCCCACTGGGTTGTGAGTTTTTCCTTGCCCTTATGTGGGCTCTGAACCGAGGATGTCGTTGTGGCTTGTGCAGCCCTTTGAGACACTTGTGATTTAGGGCTACATAAATAAACATTGATTGATTGATTGATTGATACATATATTAGCCTTACCGGACTATAAGCCGCAGATATACTACCTGCTGTTAGAATAATTATGTATGTATTATCACACAACTTTTATGCTTAAGGGCCGTTGCTATAGTTATTGTCAATTGTGCTGATGTGGTGTTTTTCTTTGTCTGTGCAAAGCTGACAATCCAAAAGATTGTAAGCCAGTCTGGTGTCAGTGTTTGTGTCCAGCAACGGCCTGCTGACTGCCAAGGCCGAACACCGCCGTGACGCAGACAGGGCAGAGACAAGGCGATATCACCAGCGTCAACACATTTGCATTTTTGCACAATCATATATTATGTCTAACTGGAGTTGTCGAGATTACCCCCTTCCCTCAGGTACAGCTTCGGTGATGTAAACAGGGACCTCCCAAATAAATAGAGGAAGCACGCGGGCTGGACTTTTAGAACGTCGTTTGGATATGTAACTAGAATACAGCCCAAAACACGTGTCTCCTCATTGAGCCAAATTGAACTCTGTCTCTGCATGATTCCTTGCTTCTCGTCTGTTTAATAGATGTCATCAGTGTTTGAAAGAGTCTGTAAAAGTTTATTTACATATCTTAATTGTTTCTAAGCGGTGTCTGTAACACGGCAGTAAAACGGCTGATTAAACAAAACAGGAGTCATCGTCTTGACTTCTGGAGGCTAACGTGGCCCAATTTGTCACGTATCATGTGTCGGGTAAACCGCCTTCCTACCGTAGACCCATTTTAGAGAGTAAGCAATACACACTACTTTGCCAAAAGTATTTGGCCACCCGTCCAACTGTGGAACTGTCATATGTGGAACAAATTCAGTCGTGAAATGTGCTCGCTCCTAAATATTCCAAAGTCAAATTTATTATGACAAAAGTAAAGAGTTTGGGAACAACAGCAAGTCAGCCACCAAGTGGTAGGCCACGTAAATGGACAGAGAGGGGTCAGCAGATACTGAAACGCATAGTGCAAAGACTTTCCGCACAGTCAGTTGCTCCTGAGCTCCAAAATTCATGTGACTTTCCAATTAGCCCACGTACAGTACGTTATGTATTCAATTGATTAACATTTTGTTGGACTGATTAATAATTTAAAAATATTTTTTTTAATAAAAAATGAAATTAAAAATAAAATAAAATAGAAAATAAAATAATATTAATATATATATATATATATATATATATATATATATATATATATATATATATATATATATATATATATATATATATATATATATATATATATATATATATATATATATATATATATATATATAAGGGCTGTGAATCTTTGGGTGTCCCACGATTCGATTCAATATCGATTCTTGGGGTCACGATTCGATTCAAAATCGATTTTTTTTCAATTCAACACGATTCCCGATTCAAAATGATTCTCTATTCATTCAATACATAGGATTTCAGCAGGATCTACCCCAGTCTGCTGACATGCAAGCAGAGTAGTAGATTTTTGTAAAAAGCTTTTATAATTGTAAAGGACAATGTTTTATCAACTGATTGCAATAATGTAAATTTGTTTTAACTATTAAATGAACCAAAAATATGACTTATTTTATCTTTGTGAAAATATTGGACACAGTGTGTTGTCAAGCTTATGAGATGCGATGCAATTGTAAGCCACTGTGACACTATGGTTCTTTTTTTCTTCTTTTTTTTTTTTATAAATGTCTAATGATGTCAATGAGGGATTTTTAATCACTGCTATGTTGAAATTGTAACTAATATTGATACTGTTGTTGATAATATTCATTTTTGTTACACTACTTTTGGTTTGTTCTGTGTCGTGTTTGTGTCTCCTCTCAATTGCTCTGTTTATTGCAGTTGTGAGTGTTGCTGGGTCGGGTTTGGTTTTGGAATTGGATTGCATTCTTATGGTATTGCTGTGTATTGTTTTGTTGCATTGATTAATGTATAAAAAAAAAGAAAAAAAAAGAAAAAAAAACATTTAAAATAATACAAATAAAAAAATAAATCGATTTTTTTAAAAATGAGAATCGATTCTGAATCGCAAAACGTGAGAATCGCGATTCAAATTTGAATCGATTTTTTCACACACCCTTAATATATATATATATATATATATATATATATATATATATATATATATATATATATATATATATATATATATATATATATATATATATATATATCCCGAGGATGTCGTTGTGGCTTGTGCAGCCCTTTAAGACACTTGTGATTTAGGGCTATATAAATAAACATTGATTGATTGATTGATTGATTGGTTTCGGGCACGGTTGCTCTACCCACTACGCCACGCCGTCCTATATGTATATATATATATATATATATATATATATATATATATATATATATATATATATATATATATATATATATATATATATATGTATGTATGTATGTATGTATATATGTATATATATATATATATATATATATATATATATATATATATATATGTGTATATATATATATGTGTATATATATATATATATATATATATATATATATATATATATATAATTTTATGATTAATAATTTAAAAATAAAAAATAATAATAAAAAATAAAATTATATATATATATTATTTTATATTATGATTAATAATTTAAAAATAAAAATAATAATAAAAAATAAAATTATATATATATTAAATTTATTATTAATTAAATATGATTAATAATTTAAAAATATAAAATAATAATTATATATATATATTATTTTATTTAAAAATAATACATATATATATATATATATATATATATATATATATATATATATATATATATATATATATATATATATATATATATATATATATATATATATATATATATATATATATATATAATTTTATTTTTTATTTTTAAATTATTAATCAGTCCAACAAAATAATACAATACAATACAATAATACAATAATAATACAATAATGATACAATAATAATACAATTACAAACCTCAACTCCCAGCAACATTCAGAATGACAATTAACACAGCAATTGAGAGGACACACAAACATGACACAAAACAATCTAAAAGTAGTCAAACAAAAATGGATAATATCAACTACAGTATCAATATTAATAAGAATTCCAACATAGCAGTGATTAGAAATCCCTCATTTACACTATCATCACAGCCATTTATAAAAAATAAACTAAAACATTTAAAAAAATAACAATAGTGTCACAGTGGCTTACACTTGTATCGCATCTCATAAGTTTGACAACACATTGTGTCTAATATTTTCCACCAAGATAAAAGATAGTATATATGTTTTTTTAATATTTATTTATCAAACGGAGTAGCATGTACTTAAGAATAACATCACGTTCATACAGTATAAATGAATATCAATAAAATGCAACACAACTTGGTTACTGTACATGCTATAATAGAGGCTCAGCAGTAATTAACCATACCAGTGAACATTTGTCAACAACACCCATCAAGTTGTGATGACTGATTGATAAACTCCCGCTCGTTACGGATTGTATACCCTATTTTCATTATTATGTTCAAATGTGCTTCTTTCATTGTTTCATTACAATCGGTAAGGCACAAAATGCTTTTGGGTCATATTAAACACGTTTTGTCTCATATTAAAAGCAAATAGAGCAACATTGGTGTAATGTATAGTGTTCATGCGAGGAAGCTGCTTTAAAATGATAATCCAGCAGAGAAAGGCAGAATCTCCACAGACTTTTCTGCCTCCAGCCTGCGTTCAACCCTATTAGGAAATGGTATGCAGCCTTCCAAATAAACCTCAACTCCAGTCTTAAAACTCGGCTTCCTGCTTGCCCTTCAGGTCCAAACAAGTAAAGTCTTTGAGTTTATTTCACATAAACAACTGATAACGCAACCATGTGTCTTTGCCTGATATTAATCCGATAAAACATACATTATCAAACATTACAGCTCCCTGTTTTTTTATAAACTTTGTTGCAATGATTACATTTCCCCTGGAGCCTTTTTTGCCTTGCAAAAGTTTTCACCTGCTTTCGATGTTTCAACCCTTTTATTACTTTTATAAATGAAATTGTGGTCAATTACCTTTTTAGCTTTTTTGGTAAGAATTAGCAAAACAATACAAAATAAAGCTCCTCAATGGAAAAAAAATCCCTCTTAAAGAGTAAAAACAATAGAAAAAATGATTGTAATAAGCAAAACAATCTGTCAATGGAACACGTCAAAATCAGGGAACAATTGTATTGTGGAATAACTGTATTGTGGAACAACTGCATTGTGGAAAGACTGTATTTTGGAACAACTGCATTGTGGAACAACTGCATTGTGGAACAACTATCATGGAACAAATTTATCGTGGAAGGACTGTATCATAGAAGGACTGTACTGTGGAATAACAGTATTGTGGAACAACTGCTTTGTGGAACGACTGTGACGTGGAATAACAGTATTATGGAATAACTGTATTGTGGAATAACAGTATTGCGGAACAACTACATTGTGGAAAAACTGCATTGTTGAAAAGCTGTGTTTTGGAACAACTGCATTGTGGAACAACTGCTTTGTGGAACGACTGTATCGTGGAAAGACTGACATGGAATAACATTATTGTGGAATAACAGTATTGCGGAACAACTGCATTGTGGAACAACTACCTTGTGGAAAAACGGCATTGTGGAATAACTGTGTTTTGGAACAACTGCATTGTGGAACAACTGTGTTTTGGAACAACTGCATTGTGGAAAAACTGTATCATGAAAGCACTGTATCGTTGAACGACAGTATTGTAAAATAACAGTATTGTGGAACGACTGAATTGTGAAACAACTGTATTGTGGAATAACATTATTGTGGAACAACTGCATGGTGGAACAACTGCATTGTGGAATTACTATCGTATAACAACTGAATCAGGGAACAATTGTATTGTAGAACAACAGTATTTTGGAACAACTGCATTGTGGAACAACTGCAGTGTGGAACAACTTTCATGGAACAACTGTATTGTGGAAGGACTGTATCATGGAACGAATGTATTGTGGAATAACATTATTGTGGAACAACTGCTTTGTGAAACGACTGTATCGTGGAAAGACTGTGACGTGGATTAACAGTATTGTGGAATAACAGTATTGCGGAACAACTGCATTGTGGAACAAATGCATTTTGGAAAAACTGCATTGTGGAATAACTGTGTTTTGGAACAACTGCATTGTGAAATAACTATATTGTGGAACAACTGCTTTGTGGAACGACTGTATCGTGGAAAGACTTTGACGTGGAATAACAGTATCGTGGAATAACAGTATCGCGGAACAACTGCATTGTGGAACAACTACATTGTGTAAAAACTGCATTGTGGAATAACTGTGTTTTGGAACAACTGCATTGTGGAATAACTGTGTTTTGGAACAACTGCATTGTGGAATAACTGTATCATGAAAGCACTGTATCGTTGAACGACAGTATTGTAAAATAACAGTATTGTGGAACGACTGTATTGTGGAATAACATTATTGTGGAACAACTGCATGGTGGAACAACTGCATTGTGGAATGACTGTATTTTGGAACAACTGCATTGTGGAATAACTATAGTAGAACAACTGAAATCAGGGAACACTTGCATTGTGGAACAACAGTATTTTGGAACAATGTGCATTGTGGAACAACTGCAGTGTGGAACAACTTTCATGGAACAACTGTATTGTGGAAGGACTGTATCATGGAACGAATGTATTGTGGAACAACTGCTTTGTGGAACGACTGTATCGTGGAAAGACTGTGACGTGGAATAACAGTATTGTGGAATAACATTATTGCGGAACAACTGCATTGTGGAACAACTACATTGTGGAAAAACTGCATTGTGGAATAACTGTGTTTTGGAACAACTGCATTGTGAAATAACTATATTGTGGAACAACTGCTTTGTGGAACGACTGTATCGTGGAAATACTGTGACGTGGAATAACTGTGTTTTGGAACAACTGCATTGTGGAATAACTGTATCATGAAAGCACTGTATCGTTGAACGACAGTTTTGTAAAATAACAGTATTGTGGAACGACTGTATTGTGGAATAACATTATTGTTCAACAACTGCATGGTGGAACAACTGCATTGTGGAACGACTGTATTTTGGAACAACTGCATTGTGGAACAACTGCATTGTGGAATTACTATCGTAGAACAACTGAATCAGGGAACAATTGTATTGTGGAACAACAGTATTTTGGAACAACTGCATTGTGGAACAACTGCAGTGTGGAACAACTTTCATAGAACAACTGTATTGTGGAAGGACTGTATCATGGAACAAATGTATTGTGGAACAACTGCTTTGTGGAAAGACTGTGACGTGAAGTAACAGTATTGTGGAATAACATTATTGCGGAACAACTGCATTGTGGAACAACTATATTGTGGAAAAACTGCATTGTGGAATAACTGTGTTTTGGAACAACTGCATTGTGAAATAACTATTGTGGAACAACTGCTTTGTGGAACGACTGTATCGTGGAAAGACTGTGACGTGGGATAACAGTATCGTGGAATAACAGTATTGCGGAACAACTGCATTGTGGAACATTTACATTGTGTAAAAACTGCATTGTGGAATAACTGTGTTTTGGAACAACTGCATTGTGGAACAACTGTGTTTTGGAAAAACTGCATTGTGGAATAACTGTATCATGAAAGCACTGTATCGTTGAACGACAGTTTTGTAAAATAACAGTATTGTGGAACGACTGTATTGTGGAATAACATTATTGTTCAACAACTGCACGGTGGAACAACTGCATTGTGGAACAACTGTATTTTGGAACAAGTGCATTGTGGAACAACTGCATTGTGGAATTACTATCGTAGAACTACTGAATCAGGGAACAATTGTATTGTGGAACAACAGTATTTTGGAACAACTGCATTGTGGAACAACTGCAGTGTGGAACAACTTTCATAGAACAACTGTATTGTGAAAGGACTGTATCATGGAACAAATGTATTGTGGAACAACTGCTTTGTGGAAAGACTGTGACATGGAATAACAGTATTGTGGAATAACATTATTGCGTACAACTGCATTGTGGAACAACTATATTGTGGAAAAACTGCATTGTGGAATAACTGCTTTGTGGAACGACTGTATCGTGGAAAGACTGTGACGTGGGATAACAGTATCGTGGAATAACAGTATTGCGGAACAGCTGCATTGTGGAACATTTACATTGTGTAAAAACTGCATTGTGAAATAACTGTGTTTTGGAACAACTGCATTGTGGAACAACTGTGTTTTGGAACAACTGCATTGTGGAATAACTGTATCATGAAAGCACTGTATCGTTGAACGACAGTATTGTAAAATAACAGTATTGTGGAACGACTGAATTGTGGAACGACTGTATTTTGGAATAACATTATTGTGGAACAATTGCATGGTGGAACAACTGCATTGTGGAATTACTATCGTAGAACAACTGAATCAGGGAACAATTGTATTGTGGAACAACAGTATTTTGGAACAACTGCATTGTGGAACAACTGCAGTGTGGAACAACTTTCATGGAACAACTGTATTGTGGAAGGACTGTATCATGGAACGACTGTAATGTGGAATAACAGTATTGTGTAACAACTGCTTTGTGGAACGACTGTATCGTGGAAAGACTGTGACGTGGAATAACAGTATTGTGGAATAACAGTATTGCGGAACAACTGTATTGTGGAACAACTACATTGTGTAAAAACTGCATTGTGGAATAACTGTGTTTTGGAACAACTGCATTGTGGAATAACATTATTGTGGAACAACTGCCTTGTGGAACGACTGCATTTTGGAACAACTGCATTGTGGAACAACTGCATTGTGGAATAATTATAGTAGAACAACTGAATCAGGGAACGATTGTATTGTGGAACAACAGCATTTTGGAACAACTGCTTTGTGGAAGGACTGTATCATGGAATGACTGTATTGTGGAATAACAGTAATGTGGAACAACTGCTTTGTGGAACGACTGCATCGTGGAATGACTGTATCGTGGAAAAACAGTATAGTGGAATAACAGTATTGTGGAACAACTGCATTGTGGAATAACTGCATTGTGGAATAACTGTGTTTTGGAATAACTGCATTGTGGAATAACTGTATCATGGAAGCACTGTATTGTTGAACGACAGTATTGTGGAATAACAGTATTGTGGAACGACTGAATTGTGGAACAACTGTATTGTGGAATAACATTATTGTGGAACAACTGCATGGTGGAACAACTGCATTGTGGAACAACTGTATTTTGGAACAGCTGCATTGTGGAACAACTGCATTGTGGAATAACTGTCATAGAACAACTGAATCAGGGAACAACTGTATTGTGAAACAACAGTATTTTGGAACAACTGCATTGTGGAACAACTGCAGTGTGGAACAACTTTCATGGAACGACTGTATTGTGGGAGGACTGTATCATGGAACGACTGTATTGTGGAATAACAGTATTGTGGAACAGCTGCTTTGTGGAACGACTGCATCATGGAACGACTGTATCGTGGAATAACAGTTTAGTGGAATAACAGTATTGTGGAACAACTGTGTTTTGGAACAACTGCATTGTGGAATAACTGTATCATGGAAGCACTGTATCGTTGAACGACAGTATTGTGGAATAACGGTATTGTGGAACGACTGAATTGTGGAACGACCGTATTGTGAAATAACATTATTGTGGACCAACTGCATGGTGGAACAACTGCAAGGTTGAACGACTGTATTTTGGAACAACTGCATTGTGGAACGACTGCATCGTGGAACGACTGCATTGTGGAACGACTGCATCGTGGAACGACTGTATCGTGGAATAACAGTATAGTGGAAAACAGAATTGTGGAACAACTGCATTGTGGAACACCTGCATTGTGGAATAACTGCATTGTGGAATAACTGTGTTTTGGAATAACTCTGTTTTGGAACAACTGCATTGTGGAAAATCTGTATCATGGAAGCCATGCATCGTTGAACGACAGTATTGTGGAATAACGGTATTGTGGAACGACTGAATTGTGGAACGACTGAATTGTGGAGCGACTGTATTGTGGAATAACATTATTGTGGAACAACTGCATGGTGGAACAACAGCATGTTGGAAAGACTGTATTTTGGAACAACTGCATTGTGGAACAACTCCATCGTGGAACGACTGCATCGTGGAACGACTGTATCGTGGAACAACTGTACCGTGGAATAACAGTACTGTGGAATAACAGTATTGTGGAATAACAGTATTGTGGAACAACTGCATTTTAGAATAACTGCATATTTAAGCTTTAAATGGAAAAACAAGTTGACTTTATAGGCTTATTTGTGTTTTGATTGATTGATTGATTGATTGAAACTTGTATTAGTAGATTGCACAGTACAGTACATATTCCGTACAATTGACCACTAAATGGTAACACCCGGATACGTTTTTCATTTTGTGTAAGTCGGGGTCCACGTTAATCAATTCATGGTCATTTCTTTGTATACATTAAACCAGTGTTTCTTAACCATAGGGCCGGGGCCCATTTATGGGCCGTGACCGCCCCTTAATGGGCCGCCAAAAATATCTGTTCCTCAGCTGTGGTCCGTACGGGCCACTTAGTTGCAATACACTTTTCCACCACTTGTGGCAGTAATGACATTATCAAACAAACAAACGGAAGAAGTCTGAAGATGAATTCATAGAGAAATGTCTTAAGCGCAAAAAAATATGACTAAAGTTGTGAAGCTGCATTTTCATTTGCGCTTTAATTTTGAAAGTTTAAGAAACCTATGCATGATTAATTTAGCTCATTGATTTTAGCACATCATTCATTTATTTTTCGACAGTTATTTATAAGTCCCTAGTACTTATTTCTCTCATCGTCCTGACCTAAGCCTAAAGTTTATGAGTTGGATAAATAATACTATTTGTGATTAACACATGGTTTTATATTATTTGACAAGGTTGTAAACTCCAGGTAGGTTAGATATAATTATGCAATATGAGGAAATTAAGAGTAAGATTACTATATGATTTGCCTGAGAAGCTGGACAGGACAAAAAAAAAAAAAAAAAGAGTAAGATTACAAATTCTGTGGTAATATTTGAGTGGGCCACTCTGTAGTGTAAAGGTTGGGCCCCGGGTCCATCAGACCCACAAACGCTGGCTGAGTAACAACAATATGAACATTACACAAGGGTTCAATTTGCTATGAATCTTCGAATTTAACATGATTCAACTGCTGCTCTTTAAAGGTCCACTTTGCTGTTTTTTTGTTGTTTTTTTCCGTCTGTGTGTGTGTGTGTGTGTGCGTGTGTGTGTGTGTGTGTGTGTGTGAGGTCGCCCCAGGCCGACTGCGCCATTACAGTGAGTAAATATTTACTACCGGATCAGAATGTGCTTCACTATCCGACGACCGTGGGATCACAGGGATATTTCTTCAAATTACCAGATTGCTATCATGAGATCAGAGCTTGCTGGTCAATACCCATCATGGCAGGAATCCCTGCACGCTATCTTCTTTGGCTCGTTTCTCCTTTGGGTCCATTTTTTTATTTATTTACTGCTTTAAACTTCTATTACTGACACATTGGATGCGCCTCCACAATCAAACGATTACAATAATAATAACACTCAATTTTGGTGTAAGGATGCAATCATTTAATTAAATATCTATAATGCATTAAACACAATATTATATTTTAATATTTTATTTTTTTTAGAATTGATTTCCTTTAAAGGCCTACTGAAAGCCACTACTACCGACCACGCAGTCTGATAGTTTATATATCAATGATGAAATCTTAACATTATAACACATGCCAATACGGCCGGGTTAACTTATAAAGTGACATTTTAAATTTGCCGCTAAACTTCCGGTTCGAAACGCCTCTGAGGATGACGTATGCGCGTGACGTAGCCCGGCGAACACGGGTATGCCTTCCACATTGAAGTCGATACGAAAAAGCTCTGTTTTCATTTCATAATTCCACAGTATTCTGGACATCTGTGTTCGTGAATCTGTTTCAATCATGTTCATTGCATTATGGAGAAGGAAGCCAAGCAAGCAAAGAAGAAAGTTGTCGGTGCGAAATGGACGTATTTTTCGAACGTAGTCAGGAACAACAGTACACAGCCGGCGCTTCTTTGTTTACATTCCCGAAAGATGCAGTCAAGATGGAAGAACTCGGATAACAGAGACTCTAACCAGGAGGACTTTTGATTTGGATACACAGACGCCTGTAGAGAACTGGGACAACACAGACTCTTACCAGGATTACTTTGATTTGGATGACAAAGACGCAGACGTGCTACTGTGAGTATGCAGCTTTGGCTTTTTTTTGCGTATGTACGTAACTTTTTTAAAATATATAAGCTTTATGAACCTTGGGTTAGGTGAACGGTCTTTTGGGCTGAGTGATTGTGTGTGTTGATCATGTGTTTGAATTGTATTGGCGTGTTCTATGGAGCTAGGAGCTAGCAGAGGAGCTAGCATAACACATACCGTACCTACGTGCGCGTCACGTACGTAACTTTTTAAAAATATATAAGCTTTATGAACCTTGGGTTAGGTGAACGGTCTTTTGGGCTGAGTGATTGTGTGTGTTGATCAGGTGTTTGAATTGTATTGGCGTGTTCTATGGAGCTAGGAGCTAGCAGAGGAGCTAGGAGCTAGCATAACAAACACGCAGGTGTTATAATGCAGGATTAATTTGTGGCATATTAAATATAAGCCTGGTTGTGTTGTGGCTAATAGAGTATATATATGTCTTGTGTTTATTTACTGTTGTAGTCATTCCCAGCTGAATATCAGGTACCGTGAGTATGCAGCCTTGGCTGCTAAACATTCGATAACTTGACCGTATGTGCGCGTCACGTACGTAACTTTTTAAAAATATATAAGCTTTATGAACCTTGGGTTAGGTAAACGGTCTTTTGGGCTGAGTGATGGTGTGTGTTGATCAGGTGTTTGAATTGTATTGGCGTGTTCTATGGAGCTAGGAGCTAGCAGAGGAGCTAGGAGCTAGCATAACAAACACGCAGGTGTTTTTATGCAGGATTAATTTGTGGCATATTAAATATAAGCCTGGTTGTGTTGTGGCTAATAGAGTATATATATGTCTTGTGTTTATTTACTGTTGTAGTCATTCCCAGCTGAATATCAGGTCACCCCCGGCTCTCACAGCATCTTCCCTATCTGAATAGCTTCAACTCCCCACTAGTCCTTCACTTGCACTTTACTCATCCACAAATCTTTCATCCTCGCTCAAATTAATGGGGAAATTGTCGCTTTCTCGGTCCGAATCTCTCTCACTTCATGCGGCCATCATTGTAAACAATAGGGAACTTTGCGTATATGTTCAACTGACTACGTCACGCTACTTCCGGTAGGGGCAAGCCTTTTTTTTATCAGATACCAAAAGTTGCAATCTTTATCGTCGTTGTTCTATACTAAATCCTTTCAGCAAAAATATGGCAATATCGCGAAATGATCAAGTATGACACATAGAATAGATCTGCTATCCCCGTTTAAATAAAAAAAATTCATTTCAGTAGGCCTTTAACTTGGACACACACATCTTTACCTTTGGCCATTGGTCATTTCCAGGAGTTAGCTCACCCTCTGAGAAGTGTTACTATTGTTTTCCGATGTAAAAATGTGTAGAATTTCTGTCAATGAAGATTTGCGTCACCCTGCGACACATAGTCATTTTGATAGTAGGCTAATATAGCTAATATAGACACTTACATCATGTGTTGTCTTCATTTTAACACTTATATAAGACGTTTAAAGTCATTTTGATAGTAGGCTAATATAGCTAATACAGACACTTACATCATGTGTTGTCTTCATTTTAACACTTATATAAGACATTTAAAGTCATTTTGATAGTAGGCTAATATAGCTAATATAGACACTTACATCATGTGTTGTCTTCATTTTAACACTTATATAAGACGTTTAAAGTCATTTTGATAGTAGGCTAATATAGCTAATATAGACACTTACATCATGTGTTGTCTTCATTTCAACACTTATATAAGACGTTTACAGTCATTTTGATAGTAGGCTAATATAGCTAATATAGACACTTACATCATGTGTTGTCTTCATTTTAACACTTATATAAGACATTTAAAGTCATTTTGATAGTAGGCTAGTATAGCTAATACAGACACTTACATCATGTGTTGTCTTCATTTTAACACTTACATAAGACGTTTAAAGTCATTTTGATAGTAGGCTAATATTGCTAATATAGACACTTACATCATGTGTTGTCTTCATTATAACCCTTATGTAAGACTTTAAAAGTAATTTTGATAGTAGGCTGATATAGCTAATATTGCAACTTACTGTACATCATGTGTTGTCTTCATTATGACACTTATAAGACTTTTAAAGTAATATTGATAGTAGACTAATACAGCTAATATAGACACTTACATCATGTGTTGCCTTCATTGTAACACTTGTATAAGACTGTTAAAGTAATTTTGATAGTAAGCTAATATAACTAATATAGACACTTACATCATGTGTTGCCTTCATTACGACACTTATGTAAGACGTTTAAAGTCATTGTGATAGTAGACTAATATAGCTAATGTAGACACTTACATTATGTGTTGTCTTCATTTTAACACTTATATAAGACGTTTAAAGTCATTTTGATAGTAGGCTAATATAGCTAATACAGACACTTACATCATGTGTTGTCTTCATTATGACAGTTATATAAGACTTTTAAAGTAATTTTCATAGTAGGCTAATATAACTAATATAGACACTTACATCATGTGTTGCCTTCATTATAATACTTATATAAGACTTTTAAAGTCATTTTGAGAGTAGGCTAACATAACTAATACAGACACTTGCATTATATGTTGTCTTCATTATAGCACTTATATAAAACTTTTAAAAATCATTGTGATAGTAGGCTAAAATAGCTAATATAGACACTTGCATCATGTGTTGCCTTCATTATGACACTTATATAAGACTTTGAAAGTAATTTTGATAGTAGGCTAATATAACTAATTAGCCACTTACATTATGTGTTGCCATCATTATAACACTTATACAAGTCTTACATTTTTTTGCGGGTCCAGACCGAATACTTTTTTGTATTTTTGGTCCAATATGGCTCTTTCAACATTTTGGGTTGCCGACCCCTGCAATATATTAATGCAAGTATTATTGATGTGGGCATTTGAATATTAAAAAAACCCAAACATTAACCAACAAATTATGTATTGTTTTCCGATGTAAAAATGTGTAGAATTTCTGTCAATGAAGATTTGCGTCACCCTGCGACACATAGTCAGTTTGATAGTAGGCTAATATAGCTAATATAGACACTTACATTATGTGTTGTCTTCATTTTAACACTTATATAAGACGTTTAAAGTCATTTTGATAGTAGGCTAATATAGCTAATACAGACACTTACATCATGTGTTGTCTTCATTTTAATACTTATATAAGACGTTTAAAGTCATTTTGATAGTAGGCTAATATTGCTAATACAGACACTTACATCATGTGTTGTCTTCATTTTAACACTTATATAAGACGTTTAAAGTCATTTTGATAGTAGGCTAATATAGCTAATACAGACACTTACATCATGTGTTGTCTTCATTTTAATACTTATATAAGACGTTTAAAGTCATTTTGATAGTAGGCTAATATTGCTAATATAGACACTTACATCATGTGTTGTCTTCATTATAACCCTTATGTAAGACTTTAAAATTTTGATAGTAGGCTGATATAGCTAATATAGAAACTTACTGTACATCATGTGTTGTCTTCATTATGACACTTATAAGACTTTTAAAGTAATTTTGATAGTAGACTAATACAGCTAATATAGACACTTACATCATGTGTTGCCTTCATTGTAACACTTGTATAAGACTGTTAAAGTAATTTTGATAGTAAGCTAATATAACTAATATAGACACTTACATCATGTGTTGCCTTCATTACGACACTTATGTAAGACGTTTAAAGTCATTGTGATAGTAGACTAATATAGCTAATTTAGACACTTACATTATGTGTTGTCTTCATTTTAACACTTATATAAGACGTTTAAAGTCATTTTGATAGTAGGCTAATATAGCTAATACAGACACTTACATCATGTGTTGTCTTCATTTTAACACTTATATAAGACGTTTAAAGTCATTTTGATAGTAGGCTAATATAGCTAATACAGACACTTACATCATGTGTTGTCTTCATTTTAACACTTACATAAGACGTTTAAAGTCATTTTGATAGTAGGCTAATATTGCTAATACAGACACTTACATCATGTGTTGTCTTCATTTTAACACTTATATAAGACGTTTAAAGTCATTTTGATAGTAGGCTAATATTGCTAATATAATAATACCTGGGATTTATATAGCGCTTTTCTAAGTACCCAAAGTCGCTTTACATGTTAATATAGACACTTACATCATGTGTTGTCTTCATTATAACCCTTATGTAAGACTTTAAAAGTAATTTTGATAGTAGGCTGATATAGCTAATATAGAAACTTACTGTACATCATGTGTTGTCTTCATTATGACACTTATAAGACTTAAAGTAATTTTGATAGTAGACTAATACAGCTAAAATAGACACTTACATCATGTGTTGCCTTCATTGTAACACTTGTATAAGACTGTTAAAGTAATTTTGATAGTAAGCTAATATAACTAATATAGACACTTACATCATGTGTTGCCTTCATTACGACACTTATGTAAGACGTTTAAAGTCATTGTGATAGTAGACTAATATAGCTAATTTAGACATTTACATCATGTGTTGTCTTCATTATGACAGTTATATAATACTTTTAAAGTAATGTTCATAGTAGGCTAATATAACTAATATAGACACTTACATCATGTGTTGCCTTCATTATAATACTTATATAAGACTTTTAAAGTCATTTTGAGAGTAGGCTAACATAACTAATACAGACACTTACATTATATGTTGTCTTCATTATAGCACTTATATAAGACTTTTAAAAATCATTGTGATAGTAGGCTAAAATAGCTAATATAGACACTTGCATCATGTGTTGCCTTCATTATGACACTTATATAAGACTTTGAAAGTAATTTTGATAGTAGGCTAATATAACTAATTAGCCACTTACATTATGTGTTGCCATCATTATAACACTTATACAAGTCTTACATTTTTTTGCGGGTCCAGACCGAATACTTTTTTGTATTTTTGGTCCAATATGGCTCTTTCAACATTTTGGGTTGCCGACCCCTGCGATATATTAATACAAGTATTATTGATGTGGGCATTTGAATATTAAAAAAAACAAACATTAACCAACAAATTATGTATTGGCCAATGAAAACTATTCAGACACTGTCAATAAAGAGTGACAGAGTGTTGGTGATGGCAGACACACATAGAAGCTCATTAAATTGCATCGGTGTCGCTAATGAAGTGTCCAATGAGTGCATTTGTCAGCTGCTCATCCGGACAGACAGCCGGACAGGGCGCCATATGCGGCATGTATCCACTCTCGGCGTAATGGCGAAGGCAGCGTGCGAGCACAACTCTCCAGAGAGAAGCGAGTAAGATGAGAAAATAAGTGGGTCAAGCACACGGGACAAGCCAAGGAATCAATGCACTTGTCCCCGGCTCGCTTCGGTCGGACACCGGACGCCAGGAGAAGCAAACCGGGGAGGGGGGGGGGGGGGGGCGGGTAGAGCTAAAAAGCCCCGGGCTTGTTTGCTCCTCCGTCATCCGATCCTGCAAGATGCTAATTATAATCGCTGTGTGTATTTGTTGTTGGAGTATTTGCAACTCAAATTGCAGCTCGTTACGATACTTATCTGCCGAGATAGAAGCGGGCGTTCGTGCTCGTGTTAAAGAGGTAATTGTTCTGTCAGTCCCTCAGCAAATGGAAAGCGGCAATTAAGAAGATTCAAATAATGATAGTGGCTCGTTGAAATTAACAATGAAAAAATCAACTCCTATTCTGATCAGTTTTTGCATGCAAAAAGGTGCAGCAGCTCTCAATTTTATGAGAAATGAAACTAAATTTAGCGCTATTTATTTGAAGTCAAATAAGAAACTAATTGCTGGTATAAATATCAAAAACATCACGAGGGAGGTAAAAAGAATCCAATAATACTTTAGTTTGTCCTCTTGCTCCACTCATTTTAAAGGTACATATGCACACATACACTCATGCACATAATCACGTTTCATCAAACATATATTAACGTTGTTGCCCTAGGGTAAACTGGGTACAACACATGGCACACTGACAAAGCTTAACCTATTGTTACTATAACAATCTACAAGGTTAAGGTTGCTTCTCTTTCTTCCCCTCCATTTTTCTGCATTCTTTCATATCTCAAGTTATCATTACGTATATGTATTGTTGCATTTGAACAATTGTATTGTTGATAATAAAGGTAAAGTACTGGTATTGTTTATTATCAATAGCACTATTTCTATTGGTATTCATATTGCTCCATTTTTAGTGTAATAATGCTCATTGTCATTTCTGTATTTTTTATTTTTGCTAACTGCTTATTTGCTATTACTTTTACCATCATATTTGTACATGTCGTATTTGCTGATGTTGCTCTGTTGTTGTTGTTGTTGTTGTTGTTGTTTTTGTCTCTCTGTCTAATCCCCCTCTTGTCCCCACAATTCCCCCCTCTGTCTTCCTTTTTCTCTCTTTCTATCCCCTCCTGCTCCGGCCCGGCTGCACCAAATGATAATATAAATACATTTAATAAAGTCAAAATACAAGTAAGGCAACAAGAGAAGTATCCTACACTTCTCTTTTGTAAAGTAAATCTGAACAGCCGATATGGGCATCTACATCTGCTATATGATTTGCCCGAGAAGCTGGGCAGGACATTATTAAAAAAAAAAAAAAAAAAAAAAAAAAAAAAAAAAAAAAAAAAAAAAAAAAAAGAAATCGTCTCGGCGCTGATGCGTCTCCCGGGAAACGAGTGGAAAGGCGGTGGAAACGTCTTCATTTGGAGGAGTTCATCAGGAACGTGACGGCCGATTAACGTTCCCGATCTGGACCCTGGGCAACCTGCTTTGTAACTGCATGCTGCTGCATGGAGCTTCCTCAACGGACGTTTGACGCCCGTTGGAAAGGACGTCAACTCTCTGTGTTAGATGAACAAATCCATTGGTCACTGGTCTTGTTCTCCGCTATCTTGAAATATGCTAACTGTAACGGTTTGGAGTTAAAAAATAACGATTGTGGAACAACTGTATTTTGGAACAACTATCATGAAATGACCGTATCGTGGAACGACTGTATCGTGGAACAACTGCATTGTGGAATAACAGTATGGTTAAAAAAAAAACTGCATTGTGGAATAATTGTTTTTGGAACAACTGCATTGTGGAATAACTGTATCAGGGAACAACTGCGTTGTGGAACAACTGCATTGTGGAACGACTGCATTGTGGAATAACAGTATTGTAAAACAACTGCATTGTGGAATAACTGTATCAGGGAAGAACTGCATTGTGGAACAACTGCATTGTAGAATAACTGTATTTTGGAACAACTGTGTTGTGGAACAACTGTATTTTGGAACGACTGTACTGCGGAACAACTGAATTGTGGAATGACTATTGTGGAATGACTGTAATGTGGAACAACTGTAATGTAGAACAACTGCATTGTGGAATAACTTTATCAAAGAACAACTGTATTGTGGAACAACTGTATTGCGGAACGACTGTATTGTGGAATAACAGTATTGTAAAACAACTGCATTGTGGAATAACTGTATCAGGGAAGAACTGCATTGTGGAACAACTGCATTGTGGAACAACTGCATTGTGGAACAACTGTATGTTGGAACAACTGTGTTGTGGAACAACTGTATTTTGGAACAACTGTACTGTGGAACAACTGAATTGTGGAACAACTGCATTGTGGAACAACTGAATTGTGGAATAACTATTGTGGAATAACTGTAATGTGGAACAACTGTAATGTGGAACAACTACATTGTGGAATAAATTTATCAAAGAACAACTGTATTGTGGAACAACTGTATTGTGGAACGACTGTATTGTGGAACAACTGCATTTTGGAACGACTGTATTGTGGAATAACTGTATTGTGGAATATCTGTATTAGGGAACGACTGTATCAGGGAACGACTGTATCAGGGAACGACTGTATCATGGAACGACTGTATTGTGGAATGACTGTATTGTGGAACGACTGTATTGTGGAATAACATTATCGTGGAACGACTATTGTGGAACGACTGCGTTGTGGAACGACTGCGTTGTGGAACAACTGCATTGTGGCATAACTGTATTTTGGAAAACAACGCCTTGTGGAACAACTGTATCGTGGAACGACTGTATTGTGGAACGACTGTATGGTGGAACGACTGAATTGTGGAACAACTGTATTGTGGAATAACAGTATGGTGGAAAACTGTATGATAAACATCTGATTGCATTGTGGAACAACTGCATTGTGGAACAACTGTATCATGGAACCACTGTGTCGTGGAACCCCTGTGTCGTGGAACCACTGTATTGCGGAACCACTGTATTGTGGAACAACTGTATTGTGGAACAACTATCGTGGAACGACTGTATCATAGAATAACATTATTGTGGAATAACAATATTGTGGAATAACAGTATTGCGGAACAACTGCATTTTGTAATAACTGTTTTGGAAACACTTCATTGTGGAATAACTATTAGGGAACAACTGTATTGTGGAACGGATGTATCGTGGAACGACTGTATCGTGGAATGACTGCATTGTGGAATAACTGTATCAGGGAACAACTGTATTGTGGAATATCTGTATGGTGGAATAACTGTATTGTGGAATAACTGTATTGTGGAATAACAGTATTGTGGAACAACTGTATGGTGGAATAACTGTATGGTGGAATAACTGTATTTTGGAACGACTGCATTGTGGAACCACTGTGTCGTTGAACCACTGTGTCGTGGAACCACTGTATTGTGCAACGACTGTATTGTGCAACGACTGTATCGTGGAACGACTGTATCATAGAAAAACATTATTGTGGAATAACAGTATTGCGGAACAACTGCATTTTGGAATATTTATTTTGGAACAAATGCATTGTGGAATAACTATCAGGGAACAACTGTATTGTGGAACGACTATCGTGTAACGACTGTATCGTAGAACGACTGCATTGTGGAACGACTGCATTGTGGAACTACTGTATTGTGGAATAACAGTATTGTGCAACAACTGTATGGTGGAATAACTGTATTTTGGAACATCTGCATTGTGGAACACCTGTATCGTTGAACAACTGTATTGTGGAACGACTGTATTGTGGAACGACTGTATTGTGGAACGACTGTATGGTGGAACGACTGAATCGTGCAACGACTGTATCCTGCAACGACTGTATTGTGGAATAACTGTTTTGTGGAACAAATGCATGGTGGAACAACTGTATCATGGAACGACTGTATTGTAGAAAGACTGTATCGTAGAATGTTTATCGTGGAACGACTGCATTATGAAGTAACAGTATTGTGGAATAACTGCATTTTGGAATAACTATTTTGGAAACACTTCATTGTGGAATAACTATCAGGGAACAACTGTATTATGGAAAGACTGTATCGTGAAACGACTGTATCGTGGAATGACTGCATTGTGGAATAACTGTATCAGGGAACAACTGTATTGTGGAATAACTGTATTGTGGAATTACAGTATTGTGGAACAACTGTATGGTGGAATAACTGTATCATGGAACGAATGTGTCATGGAATCACTGTGTCGTGGAACCACTGTATTGTGGAACCACTGTATTGTGGAACAACTGTATTGTGGAATGAATGTATCATAGAATAACATTATTGTGGAATAACAATATTGTGGAATAACAGTATTGCGGAACAACTGTATTTTGGAATAACTATTTTGGAAACACTTCATTGTGGAATAACTATCAGGGAACAACTGTATTATGGAATGACTGTATCGTGGAATGACTGCATTGTGGAATAACTGTATCAGGGAACAACTGTATTGTGGAATAACTGTATTGTGGAATTACAGTATTGTGGAACAACTGTATGGTGGAATAAATGTATGGTGGAATAACTGTATTTTGGAACGACTGCATTGTGGAACGACTGCATTGTGGAACCTCTGTGTCGTTGAACCACTGTGTTGTGCAACGACTGTATCGTGGAACGACTGTATCATAGAATAACATTATTGTAGAATAACAGTATTGCGGAACAACTGCATTTTGGAATATTTATTTTGGAACAACTGCATTGTGGAATAACTATCAGGGAACAACTGTATTGTGGAACGACTATCGTGTAACGACTGTATCGTAGACCGACTGCATTGTGGAACGACTGCATTGTGGAACGACTGTATTGTGGAATAACAGTATTGTGCAACAACTGTATGGTGGAATAACTATTTTGGAAGATTTGCATTGTGGAACACCTGTATCGTTGAACAACTGTATTGTGGAACGACTGTATTGTGGAACGACTGTATTGTGGAACGACTGTATGGTGGAACGACTGAATTGTGGAACGACTGCGTTGTGGAACGACTGTATCGTGCAACGACTGTATCGTGCAACGACTGTATTGTGGAATAACTGTTTTGTGGAACAAATGCATGGTGGAACAACTGTATCATGGAACGACTGTATTGTAGAAAGACTGTATCGTAGAATGTTTATCGTGGAACGACTGTATTATGAAGTAACAGTATTGTGGAATAACTGCATTGTGGTCAACTGTATTTTGGAATAACTGTTGTGGAACAACTGTTTCGTGTAACGATTGTATCATGGAACGACTGTATAGTAGAAAGACTGTACTGTGGAATAACTGTATTGTGGAACAAATGCATGGTGGAACAACTGTATGGTGGAACCACTGTTTTTTGGAACAAATGCATTTTGGAACAACTGCATTGTGGAATAACTATCATGGAACAACTGTATCGTGGAAAGACTGTATTGTGGAATAACAGTATTGTTGAACGACTGTATTGTGGAACAACTGCATCGTGGAATAACTGCATGGTGGAATACCTGTATTGTGGAATAATAGTATTGTAGAACAACTGCATTGTGGAACAACTGTATTGTGGAACAACTGTTTATAACTAATTATGATCCATAACTGCAGATTTTTCGGTGCTGAAACCCAGCAAAACACCCAGCAGACGGCGTCCACAAAGTAGTGCGTCAGTAAAAAAGTCAAAAAAGTACTGTTTTTTTTTTTCCATTTAGAGAAAAATGCTTTAAAAAAGTACATTTCACCATTTTACCATGAAATCTATTGCTACTTTAACATTGCACAATTTGATAGATCACTTGCTTTGAAATCAATATGGTGGAAAAATACAGTATTCCGAAGCTTTTGCCCGAAAATAAAACGACTTAACCCCGCACCCTAAAAAACATACAACTACACCGTTTGAGCTTTAGTCTCTCGTCCTTAAACACTGCCACTCTCCAGATGCCAGCAGATGGCACACATCCTTCACACGCTCCCCCGCCACGATGTCAAATCGTCCACAGACACTTTATACTCCGAAGTAGTCCGCAGCAGACTACAAACCTGACTGCCGAGAGTAAAAAAGAAAAAGAAAAAAAGTGACAGGTTGAAACCTTAGAGGACTTTTCGGCTCCTTTGCAGCTGTGGGAAACGGCAGAAGGCTCTGTCACAGGACCCCTCCCCCCCCTCTTTTTAGACAGGCGCTTGTTTTTAGGAAGCATGTGGAATCCCTTATGCACACAACACAAAATTGACCATAATTGAGCACTTAAAATAGAAAGTGGGACGCTTTGCGAGCAGCAAACAGCCATAAGGGGAAGCTGGGCTACAACCTCCTCTACTCACTTTCCTCCTTCATCTTGTTCTCCTCTTCCTTTGACTTGTACAATTACTGCATATCTCCCCCTCCCTCACTCCGCTGCCGTTTTGCTGACTCGCTATATAAACGAGATATTAATTAAATGGTATATGTAAAATATGTATGATTTAAATCTATGCGGAGTACGTTCATTGTCCCTCACTTATTCTATATTTGGATTTAATCGCACGCTTTTTTTTGCCCCTGAAAGAAATAGTTTTCTATCATGCAACACTGCACATTTTTTATTTTATTTTTATTTGAACACATCAGCATGTACAAAGTTAGTAAAATTAAAAAAAAAACTAACATATGTCCGTGAGGGTAGGGGGCTTTAAAGTACCAGTAGATTGGAAAAATCATACATATCTGATTTATGACACCATAAAATATTGCAAATAAATAGACATCATCAAAACAGTATCAATCTGAGCCATTTTGAGAGTTAATGAGGAAGACAGTCACATGATTTTGTCAACAATAGCAGCTTAGACTAGCATTAGCTCACTGCTAAAATAGTCCGTCTGCGTAGGCGCTCGTAATAACAATATCACTCATATTTGGTCAATTTTCAAGTCACGACAGTACCAGTAGAGTGGAACAACAAGTTATTATCATTTCTATCTGATTCATGACACAAAAACATTTTGTGAATAAATAGATATGATCAAAACAGTATCAATTTCGCGGAGATTCCTGAGCCATTTTGAGAGTTAATAGAATAGAATATAATAGAAAGTACTTTATTGATACCTGGGGGAAATTCAGCACCACAGTTCGCTCACAATAGACAATAAACATTTAGGTATTTTTACATGTGAATAATATAAATACAGTCTATTATACAGCATTATTCACAAGTGAATAACATAAATACAGTCTATTATACAGCATTATTCACATGTGAATAATATAAATACAGCCGGCGATACACAAAAGAAAAGTGTAGCGCAACTCAATCTGTTTTCTGCAAACCCCACCACAGAATCCGAGTACCCGGACCTGAACTCTGTACCCCCATGCTACCACCAGCTACGAGAGGTCTTCAGTAAAACCAAAGCCATGTCTCTTCCTCCGCACCGTCCATACGACTGCACCATTGACTTGATCCCAGGGTCCACCATACCCAAAGGTCGCTTGTATTCTGTTTCCGGTCCAGAGAAAGCGGCCATGAAGGAATACCTCACGGCCTCATTAAAAGCGGGGCTGATCCGCCCCTCCTCATCACCAGAGGGTGCTGGATTCTTCTTTGTGGGCAAAAAGGATGGATCCTTGAGACCATGCATCGATTACAGTTCACTCAACGACATCACTATAAAGAACCGGTACCCACTTCCTCTCATGTCTTCAGTATTCGACCAACTTCAACAATCTAAGGTATTTACAAAACTCGACCTTCGTAATGCCTATCACTTGATCCGTATAAGGGAAGGGGATGAGTGGAAGACTGGGTTTAATACTCCCAGTGGACACTATGAATACCTTGTTATGCCATTTGGACTCACCAACGCACCCGCTGTTTTTCAAACTATGATTAATGATGTGCTCAGAGACTTCCTTGATCAATTTGTATATGTATACCTGGATGATATTTTAATTTATTCACCAGACATTGATACCCACCAAGTGCACGTGACTAGGGTCCTTAAAAGACTATTGGAAAACCAGTTATATGTCAAAGCAGAAAAAAGTGAATTTCATGTTAACACTATTTCCTTCTTGGGTTTTATAGTCGCTCCAGGAAAGGTCCAGATGGATCCGGCTAAGATAAGTGCAGTTACCGACTGGCCCACTCCCGATAGTCGCAAAAGGGTTCAGCAATTCCTAGGATTTGCTAATTTCTATAGGCGGTTTATAAGGGGGTTTAGTGCTATAGCGGCCCCTCTCCATGCCCTCACTTCCACTCAGGTTCAATTCCGATGGACTCCAGAAGCTGAGAGTGCTTTCCAGAACCCCAAGAAGCGTTTTACGTCGGCTCCGATTCTCACCATGCCAGACCCACAACGCCAGTTCGTGGTAGAGGTGGATGCCTCCAACGAAGGAGTCGGAGCCGTTCTATCCTAACGAGCTGAGAAGGATGGCAAGATGCATCCCTGTGCCTTCTTGTCCAAACGTTTATCCAAAGCTGAAAGGAACTATGACGTCGGCAACCGTGAGTTGTTGGCCGTCAAACTTGCCCTTGAAGAGTGGAGACACTGGCTTGAGGGGGCCGATCTTCCGTTCATTGTCTGGACAGACCATAAAAATCTAGAATACATAAAGAAAGCAAAAAGACTTAACTCTCGCCAGGCTAGGTGGGCACTCTTTTTTAACCGCTTCTCTTTTTCTCTATCTTACAGGCCGGGGTCCCAGAACGTCAAGCCAGACATCCTGTCTAGACGCTTCGACCCCGAGCCTGTTGCCAAGGAACCAGAAACTATCCTTCCACTGTCCCGTGTGGTTGGAATGGTTACCTGGCAAATAGAAGATGAGGTGAAGCAGGCAAATGGTGGAACCCCGCCACCTAGTGGGTGCCCAGGTAATCGCTTGTTTGTTCCGACTGGGTTGCGCTCACAGGTGATCCATTGGGCTCACACCTCCCTGCTTTCATGCCACCCGGGAGTTCGGAGAACGATGTTCGCCATCTCCCTGCGATTTTGGTGGCCATCCATGGAGCCGGAGGTTCGGGAGTACGTGGAGGCATGTTCGGTCTGTGCCTGGAACAAAACATCATCCGGGTCCCGTATGGGTCTACTGCAGCCCCTACCTATTCCCTCCAGACCGTGGTCCGACATATCCATGGACTTCGTCACGGGGCTCCCGGTCTCTCAAGGTAACACCACCATCCTAACAGTGGTAGACCGTTTCACCAAGATGGTGAGATTCATTGCCTTGCCTAAGCTGCCCTCCGCCAAGGAGACGGCAGAAATCATGATGGACAATGTGTTCAAGATTCATGGCTTCCCGAAAGACAATGTCTCTGACCGGGGGCCCCAGTTTGTATCACGGTTTTGGAGGGATTTCTGCAGACTCATAGCAGCTAAGGCCAGCCTGACCTCAGGCTATCACCCGGAGGCCAACGGCCAGACCGAACGCCTCAACCAGATACTGGAAACCAACCTCCGGTGCCTGGTGTCCCAGAATCCCTCTACATGGAGCAAACACCTGGTCTGGGTTGAGTATGCACACAATTCATTACCTACATCGGCCACAGGGTTCTCTCCGTTCAAAAGTGCTTATGGTTTCCAACCTCCAGTCTTTCCAGACAATGAGCCGGAAGTATCGGTCCCCTCGGCACATGCCCTGGTCCGACGTTGCCGACACATCTGGGCAGCTGCTCGTCTGGTGCTGATCCGACAGAGAGATCGGATAAAGAAGACTGCAGATCGCAAGAGGAGACCCGCTCCGGCATATCAGCCAGGACATAGAGTTTGGCTCTCGACCAAGGACATGCGACTCAAGGTACCCTCCAAGAAATAAGCACCCTGATTCATAGGTCCATACCCTATCACCAGAGTCATCGGACCCTCTGCTGTACGACTCCGTCTGCCCCGGTCCCTACGAGTATACCCAACCTTCCACGTCAGCCGAGTGAAACCGGTTAAAGTAAGCCCGTTGGTTCCAGCCACCACGTCCCCTCCGCCACCCGAGATGATTGAGGGCGGTCCTGTTTACAAAGTAAAGAAGTTGTTAGCAGTTCGCAGCAGGGGCCGGGGCAGACAGTATCTGGTGGACTGGGAAGGGTATGGACTGGAAGAGAGACAGTGGGTGCCTTCTCGACACATTGTGGACTCCACCCTCATTGAGGACTTCCATAAAGACCATCCCGGACAGCCTGGGCCGTCAGGTGTCGGCCCTAAAGGGAGGGGTACTGTCACACCACGGTGAGGAGAGTCTTGTCTTGGTTTTTTCTGTCTTGTGATTTGCATGTATTATTTTGAAAAAGCATCTCCTCTTGTTTCAGATCACGGGCCCTTCCTCTTGTGTCACCAGTCTGACGTCATCCCTGACCCTTGATTGTTTCCACCTGTTTCCCATTACCCTCATGTTCCATATAAGCCCATCCCTCCCCTTGTTCTGTGCCAGATTGTCTCGATCCTTCGTGCCTGTCTTGCATCCAAGCTCATGTTCTTGTCTTGCCTCGTCCCACGACCACGTTTGTTTATCCAGCATTTTTCTAGCTGTAATTTTGAGTTAACCTTTTCCTCCCTCAGAGCGACCTTTGTTATTTAACCTTTTACAACCGCAGTGGTGAGTTATGATTTTTCCTTAATATTTCCTTCCTCAAAGTTTGAGTGATTTTGGTTTATATAATTGTTAGAATAATTGTGAGTGTAGTAAGTTTTGATAGTCCTTAATTTCTTCCTCCGTTTGGAGCGCTTTTTGTTAAAGTTTTTTATAGCAGATTCGTTGCTAGTTATATTTGTCTTATTTTTGTCAATTCCTCCGTTGGAGTGATTTTTGGTTCTTTCCCTTTTTGGAAATGTTTTTTTTTGATATCGTAGTAATACCTCATAGTGATTGTAAATTTTCTGCTCTGGAGGTTAAGAGTTATTTTCAAAATAAAAGCCTTATTTAGAACCTCCCCTCTCTGCATCTGAGTCCCTTCATTCGCCCAAGCCTGACAATTATACAGCATTATTTACAAGTGAATAACAAATACAGTCGATTGTACAGCATTATTCACATGTGAATAATATAAATACAGTCTATTATACATTTACGTACAGTCAAAACATGAGGAAGAGAGTCACATGATCCTTGACATAGAAGTAGCAACCACAGATCCCTTCCCCATCAACAACAATGCAAATCAAGCAGACTTTGTGAGAGCCAAGAACGATTACTTTAGGACAAATTATGATCCATGACCTTATATTTTTGAGCCCGAACACAAAGAGGATGAGCTACGGGTTTTTGAAGCTGAGTGCAAAACGGATGCGGCTTTATCGAAACACTATAGCATCACCAGCATTGCATAACGAACCAAAAACAAAACAATCACTTACTGTACAATTTCTACTCTCGCTAGGATGCCGACTGACGGGATGCTCACTTAATCCCATGTAGATGAAGATTTATTCACAGTCCTCATGGATGGTTAAAACAAGTGTCTTTTTCGCCATCTCAGGGGATGTGAAAAGTCAAAAACCCCAAAACGAAAACATTTGGGGCTTTAAAGTTCCAATAGAGTGGAAAAACAGGATATTATCATATATATCTGATTCATAACACCAAAAAATGTTGCGAATAAATCTGAGCCATTTACATAGTTAATGAGGAAGACAGTCACATGATTCTTGACATAGAAGTAGCAACCACAGATCCCTTCCCCATCAACAACAATGCAAATCAAGCAGACTTTGTGAGAGCCAAGAACGATTACTTTAGGACAAATTATGATCCATGACCTTATATTTTTGAGCCCGAACACAAAGAGGATGAGCTACGGGTTTTTGAAGCTGAGTGCAAAACGGATGCGGCTTTATCGAAACACTATAGCATCACCAGCATTGCATAACGAACCAAAAACAAAACAATCACTTACTGTACAATTTCTACTCTCGCTAGGATGCCGACTGACGGGATGCTCACTTAATCCCATGTAGATGAAGATTTATTCACAGTCCTCATGGATGGTTAAAACAAGTGTCTTTTTCGCCATCTCAGGGGATGTGAAAAGTCAAAAACCCCAAAACGAAAACATTTGGGGCTTTAAAGTTCCAATAGAGTGGAAAAACAGGATATTATCATATATATCTGATTCATAACACCAAAAAATGTTGCGAATAAATCTGAGCCATTTACATAGTTAATGAGGAAGACAGTCACATGATTCTTGACATAGAAGTAGCAACCACAGATCCCTTCCCCATCAACAACAATGCAAATCAAGCAGACTTTGTGAGAGCCAACAACGATTACTTTAGGACAAAATATGATCCAGGACCATGTATTTTTGAGCCCGAACACAAAGAGGATGAGTAACGGGTTTTTGAAGCTGAGTGCAAAACGGATGCGGCTTTATCTAAACACTATTGCATCAGCAGCATTGCATAACCAACCAAAAATAAAACAATCACTTACTGTACGATTTCTACTCTCGCTAGGATGCAGACCGACGGGATGCTCACTTAATCCCATATAGATGAAGATGTATTCACAGTCCTCACGGATGGTTAACGCAAGTGTCTTTTTTGCCATCTCGGGGGATGTGAAAAGTCGACAAGCCTGTCGGTCCACAAAAAAACCCAAAAACAAACAAAAAAAAAATGTCCGCAAGGTTGGGGGGCTTTAAATAGAATGGAAAAACAGGTTATTATCATATATATCTGATTCATAACACCAATGTTGCGAATAAATAGATATGATCAAAACAGTATCAATCTGAGCCATTTAGAGAGTTAATGAGGAAGACAGTCATATAATCCTTGACATAGAAGAACCAACCACAGATCCCTTCCCCATCAACCACAATGCAAATCAAGCAGACTTTGTGAGAGGCAACAACAATTACTTTAAGACAAATTATGATCCAGGACCTTATATTTTTGAGCCCGAATACTAAGAGGATGAGCTACGGCCGATCCGGCCCGCGAATGAATTATCTATGGGCCCCGGGATGATATTTGATTAGTATTAGAACCGGCCCGCAGGCCACAGCCGCCTGCTCACTTCACGAGAGCCAACAGACGTAAACAAAACATCACTTACTGCACAATGTCGACTCTCACTGGGATGCCAACGGATGGGATGTTGACGTATTCCCGTTTAGATGAAGATAATCCTCACATTAAAAAACGGGGGCCGTGGATAAAGTGCCTGTTTGGGTTTTTTTCAAGACGAGAAGCATGATTTTTGATCTAAAATAAGCTTTCACCAGCTCCGAGGCGAGAAAGCAGCTCACCATCTCATGATGTCAATACAGCAGCATAAGTACAATGCGCCACTGAAAATAGTTGCTTATTGTTGGTGCCTTTTGGATGTTTTTAGTGGGTTCTATGGTCGGAATAGACACAATGATTGTAAGCTGACTTTTATTTATGTTTATTTAAGAGGTAGAATGCATTGAAATGACATATTCTTGTCTTTCATAAGGATTGTGAATTATAGGCAAAATTCCCACCAATGTGCATTTCCCCTTTAACATTTCATATATTTTTTTTTATACAGAGTGTCAATATTCTTGTTACCGTGATATAAATTGCTGAGGGTCAAGATCAGGGAGACTGAGGAGGGGAAAAAAAAAAAAGGACAAATGATGTCCTCGTTTGTTAGTGGCACGGCACCTCAATTACCCAGTGAGCAGGTTTTTATTTATTCATGCAGACAAAGTCACGTATTCATGAGGATTAGGCCAAAACTCGCTCATAGACTGGCAGGCAGGCGCAGATTGCATATTTTACCATATGAGGAATGAGCGGACGCTTTCACCCCCGCAAGATTGAGAGAAAGCAAGATGAGAACGGCTCAGTTGCTTTTTGGGTCACATCATGGTCACTTTCACTAACTTTTTCTCTTATATGGGGTTTTCAAGAATATATAAAGAGGACTAATATGTGTGCAGAACCGAAATGGGAGCTCCTTAGATTTGTAGCCATGACCAAACAAAACTTCGCCAACTCTTTGACCGGGTAAATTGCCAGAAAGGGCTCCAATAGTAGCTCGTGCATTCAGTGGAAGACACAAATCCCGAACATCTGATCTGGTAAACATCAAATTACTCAAACGGCCTCGACTTGGCTTCAGAAATTGTTAGGCAAAACCATCATCCCTTGTCATATTAAGGCCATTTATCAGGATGCAGCACGGCCATAATGTCCGGGGCTTTATCCAGTTATCTGCTCAGGATGGCCAAAAAGGGACACGTAGCAACCAGCTGACTTTGTGCAAGATTCCCCGACGCTACTTTCTGCAACCGGAAAAGCAGATGATGTCGAACATAACGCGAGGGGTGGGTTCAGAGGAGCGTTAACAGAAGTGATGGCCCCTTTCCCGATTTTTCTATCTGTTGGGACAGATGTCCCCGAGTCCCCGCGACTCCTGTGGCGGACGAGCCTGTAAGTCATAGCAGATGCTCCGGAAAAAAAAGGTAAGACAGATGGATTTGGCCGGGCTTTGCTGGAAGTATTCGCAGCTCTCGCTTTGATATTAAATAAAGAATAGTACTCATCTACAAAACCCAAAACCAGTGAAGTTGGCACGTTGTGTATTCGTAAATAAAAACAGAATACAATGATATGCAACTCCTTTTCAACTTATATTCAATTGAATAGACTGCAAAGACAAGATATTTAATGTTCCAACTGAGAAACTATTTTTTTTTGCAAATAATAATTAACTTACAATTTAATGGCAGCAACACATTGCAAAAAAGTTGGCACAGGGGCATTTTTACCACTATGTTACGTGGCCTTTCCTTTTAACAACACTCAGTTAACGTTTGGGAACTGAGGACACATTTTTTAAGCTTTTCAGGTGGAATTCTTTCCCATTCTTGCTTGATGTACAGCTTAAGTTGTTCAACAGTCCGGGGGTCTCCGTTGTGGTATTTTAGGCTTCATAATGCGCCACACATTTTCACTAGGAGACAAGTCTGGACTACAGGCAGGCCAGTCTAGTATCTGAACTCTTTTACTATGAAGACACGCTGTTTAACATGTGGCTTGGCATTGTCTTGCTGAAATAAGCAGGGGCGTCCATGATCAAGTTGCTTGGATGGCAACATATGTTGCTCGAAAACCTGTATTTACCTTTCAGCATTAACAGTGTCTTCCCAGATGTGGAAGTTACCCATGCCTTGGGCGCTAATACACCCCCATACCATCACAGATGCTGGCTTTTGAACTTTGCGCCTAGAATAATCCGGATGGTTCTTTTCCTCTTTGGTCCGGAAGACATGACTTCCACAGTTTCCAAAAACAATTTGAAATGTGGACTGGTCAGACCACAGAACACTTTTCCACTTGGCATCAGTCCATCTTAGATGAGCTTGAGCCCAGCGAAGCCGGCGGCGTTTTTGGGTGTTGTTGATAAATGCCTTTCGCTTTTCATGGTAGAGTTTTAACTTGCACTTACAGATGTAATGACCAACTGTAGTTTCTGACTAGTGGTTTTCTCAAGTGTTCCTCAGGTTATGTGGTGATATCCTTTACACACTGATGTCGCTTTTTGATGCAATACCACCTGAGGGATCCAAGGTCCGTAATATAATCTCTTACGTCCAGTGATTTCTCCAGATTCTCTGAACCTTTTGATGATTTTACAGACCGTAGATGGTGAAATCCCTAAATTCCTTGCAATAGCTTGTTGAGAAATGATGTTCTTAAACTGTTTGACAATTTGCTCACGCATTTGTTCACAAAGTGGTGACCCTCGCCCCATCCTTGTTTGTGAATGACTGAGCATTTCATGGAAGCTGCTTTTATACCCAATCATGGCACACACCTGTTCCCAATTAGCCTGTTCACCTGTGGGATGTTCCAAATAAGTAATTGATGAGCATTCCTCAACTTTCTACGTCTTTTTGCCACTTGTGCCAGCTTTTTTGAAACATGTTGCAGGCATCAAATTCCAAATGAGCTAATATTTGCAAAAAATAACTACATTTTCCAGTTCAAACGTTAAATATATTGTCTTTGCAGTCTATTCAATTGAATATAGGTTGAAAAGGATTTGCAAATCGTTGCATTCTGTTTTTATTTATGAATTACACAACGTGCCAACTTCACTGGTTTTGGGGTTTGTAGAATGCACACAACGAGTTATTATAAAAGCAAAAACATACACATCTACTGATGACTGCCTTCGATTGTATGGCAGACTTGAAATATTTGCAGGGTTGAGGATTACAAAGGGAAACTTTGAGAATAAAACCGCATGTATAATCGTAGATTCATGCTCCTTTAGCCGGAACGTGCCGAGGTTCGACTGTGCGGTCAGTGGTCAGGCCAATGCAAAGATGACTGAGGATGTTCTGACTCAAATGTTGCCTCAAAATGCATTCCAGTGAAAATTTAAAATACAATTATTATGAAGTTTTACAAAAAAAATAAATGCAGTACTCAAGTAAAATGTTTGAAAAATGTCAGCGTATGACACTCTGAATTTGTATTTTTGTCAAAACATCGTTTTTTTTTTAAAACATACAATTTGGCAAGTTACTGTGTGTGGAGGGGGGGCGTGGCCTGCGGACCTGCAGCGAAGCGGGGTGTGCCAAGATCGGCTTCGAGATCAGCGACAGGTGCGTAGATGGCCCACCTGGGCCTGGTTATCTAATCACCTGTCGCTCTGTTAAAAGGCAGCAGCCGGGAGGGGAGAGTTGTTGGAGCTAGAGCAAGAGCGAGAGCGAGCCTGAGACGGACAAAAACTATTGCTGGAAAGCAAGAGAGAGAGACTTTATTGAAAAATAAAACAGGGTTGTAACCCTGATCCGGGCTCTTGTGGCTATGTTTGGTGGTCCGAGGAACCCACTAGAGGGCAACCTCCACACTGTTTAATCATGAATACCATAATTTAAGGACCATAGGGCGCACCGGATTATAAGGCGCATTAAAGGGGTCATATTATGATTTTTTTTCTAAACGTAAAACACTTCCTTGTGGTCTAAATAACATGTGATGGTGGTTCGTTGGTCAAAATGGTGCATAGATTATATTTTACAGATCATCTTCAAGACGCTTTCCGACAGTTGCTTCAGTTTTGTGGGCGGTCTTATTTACGTGGCCCACCTTCGGGGCCTACCTTTGTTGTAGCGGTGTAGCGTGCAAGGACGGGAGTAAAAGAAGTGTCAAAAGATGGAGCTAACTGTTTTAATGACATTCAGACTTTACTTAAATCAATAACGGAGCTCGGTTGGTAGAGAGGCCGTGCCAGCAACTTGAGGGTTGCAGGTTCGATCCCTGCTTCCGCCATCCTAGTCACTGCCGTTGTGTCCTTGGGCAAGACACTTTACCCACTTGCTCCCAGTGCCACCCACACTGGTTTAAATGTAACTTAGATATTGGGTTTAACTATGTAAAGCGCTTTGAGTCACTAGAGAAAAAGCGCTATATAAATATAATTCACTTCACTTCACACTTCACAATAATGCAACATCAACGCCGGAAATGTGTCCCGTGAAAAACCGTCCGACCGGAACCCTCTAAAAACTAAAGTTCCGTGGGTGAATTATGTAAACCCACTACAGTTTTTAGCGCTTTGAGAGCTAGTCTACTGACAGATATAAGTAAGAACTTTACGCTACTTTATATTATAAATGGCAACAGTGGAAGATGAATGCCACATAAGAAGGTAGAGAAAAAGAAGAAGCTCATGACTAGTGTTGACACGGACTACAATGGCGGAAACGCGCACACTTTCAAGACTGATGCAGATCCCAATTACAGATCAGCAGGTACCAGAAGGTAAGAAAAGTCGGTTTTGCATAATATTGCGAAACAAAACGGCAGGTAATATATCTGCTAATAGGTGCCGTTTTGCGGTCCTTATACACGCACCATAATAATACTCGTATGTTTAATGCGCCGACAATCCATCAAGCGGAGCGGCTCTATAGCTTACCGAAGTCATACTTAAAACATTTTGAAAGATTTTTGCGCGCCGTGTGTAATATTCAATATTCTCAATGGAACATTTAAAGTTTTGGTGTTGTTAACTGCCATCATATTGCAGTCTACACACATCTCTTATGTGTGGCTGCCATCTACTGGTCACACTTATCATTACACCATGTACCAATTAAAATAGCTTAGAGGTCAGTACATTAGGCACAACCGGGTTATAATAGCACGATTGATTTTTGAGAAAATAACATAATTTCAAGTGCGCCTTATAGTCCGAAAAATACGGTACATGTATGATATGGAACTGACTATGACATACTCAATACACAACAACATCACCACTTAAGTGTACAAAGACTGGAACGGGCAGAAAATAACAGGATTCATTTCTCAAGTCAATGGCTCTGAAGGCGTATGTGGAGAACACATATATGTTTAAAGGCCTACTGAAACCCACTACTACCGACCACGCAGTCTGATAGTTTATATATCAATGATGAAATCTTAACATTATAACACATGCCAATACGGCCGGGTTAACTTATAAAGTGACATTTTAAATTTGCCGCTAAACTTCCGGTTCAAAACGCCTCTGAGGATGACGTATGCGCGTGACGTAGACCGGCGAACACGGGTAGGCCTTCCACATTGAAGCCAATACGAAAAAGCTCTGTTTTCATTTCATAATTCCCTAGTATTCTGGACATCTGTGTTCGTGAATCTGTTGCAATCATGTTCATTGCATTATGGAGAAGGAAGCTGAGCAAGCAAAGAAGAAAGTTGTCGGTGCGAAATGGACGTATTTTTCGAACGTAGTCAGCAACAACAGTACACAGCCGGCGCTTCTTTGTTTACATTCCCGGAAGATGCAGTCAAGATGGAAGAACTCGGATAACAGAGACTCTAACCAGGAGGACTTTTGACTTCGATACACAGATGCCTGTAGAGAACTGGGACAACACAGACTCTTACCAGGATTACTTTGATTTGGATGACAAAGACGCAGACGTGCTACTGTGAGTATGCAGCTTTGGCTTCTAAACATTTGATCGCTTGACCGTATGTGCGCAACTTTTTTTTGCGTATGTACGTAACTTTTTTAAAATATATAAGCTTTATGAACCTTGGGTTAGGTGAACGGTCTTTTGGGCTGAGTGATTGTGTGTGTTGATCAGGTGTTTGAATTGTATTGGCGTGTTCTATGGAGCTAGGAGCTAGGAGAGGAGCTAGGAGCTAGCGTAACAAACACGCAGGTGTTTTTATGCAGGATTAATTTGTGGCATATTAAATATAAGCCTGGTTGTGTTGTGGCTAATAGAGTATATATATGTCTTGTGTTTATTTACTGTTGTAGTCATTCCCAGCTGAATATCAGGTCACCCCCGGCTCTCACAGCATCTTCCCTATCTGAATAGCTTCAACTCCCCACTAGTCCTTCACTTGCACTTTACTCATCCACAAATCTTTCATCCTCGCTCAAATTAATGGGGAAATTGTCGCTTTCTCGGTCCGAATCTCTCTCACTTCATGCGGCCATCATTGTAAACAATAGGGAACTTTGCGTATATGTTCAACTGACTACGTCACGCTACTTCCGGTAGGGGCAAGCCTTTTTTTTATCAGATACCAAAAGTTGCAATCTTTATCGTCGTTGTTCTATACTAAATCCTTTCAGCAAAAATATGGCAATATCGCGAAATGATCAAGTATGACACATAGAATAGATCTGATATCCCCGTTTAAATAAAAAAAAATCATTTCAGTAGGCCTTTAAGAGTTATTTCTTTTTACATAGCCATGTTTAGAGTAGCTAGTACTTTTCCTTTGTATATTCTACTAGTTTCTCTTGTGTTCAGAGGTCTGTTTAGTGTCTTAAACCATCAGAATGTGAAATACGACCCCCAGTCTTTTCTTATCAGTGTTGCGAGGGGGAGTGTTGGGGGCTTTCTTTGTGTGCAAGGAGTTGGCTTTTCCGTTTGAATGTCAGATCAACAAGAGTAGTATGAATGTTTTGGTCAAGGTGGTTCTCCTAAAGCTTTATTAAAACTTGATAATATTCCTATTCTATCTTGGTGGTCCTTCTTACTCAGCATATATGTCATGGAAAGAACTTGGGATTGACCAGTAACTTAGATTCCCTGGGAGGAAGAGCTGGTGTGACACAACACGTAACAAAAAAATGTGTCGTCAGCTCAAATTGAAGAGATGGTAACCCATAGTCAACAATGGATTCCTAAATATAAAGACACTGGTTCGAAAACATCAGGCCCTCGAATAGACCGAAGGATCGAGCTCTTGTTGTTTGATAATTGCACTGTCGCAGGGGAGAGAAAAAATACCCACCAAATTTTCATTCACCACATTCTGTGGTAAACTGAAATCAATGAGGCTAAATAGAGAGATTGAAGTTTGATTGGATCACTGGGACAAACAAACGCAGACCCGACTCCTTTCTTCGGTTTTCAACAGAAAGTTGTCAGTGTTTTAAATGTCGCTAACCGCAGCCAACTGATTTTCGCTAAAATCTTGAATAATTCACTGCTAAACCGTCTGATAATGCCATGTCGTTTGTCAACATTATGCCGGAGTGTTTATGTATCTTGTAATCGCGACTGAGACGGATCAGCGAAGACGAGCCTTTCAAAAACGCACAGGCTGTCAACGTTAACTTCTCGTTATGCGTCGTCTTCACGTGGGCGGTTTCCCTCGGCTCCGTGCACATCCAAGGTGAATGATCTGTAAGTGTTTGCGCGCGCACACTCTCCGCGCACCCCCCGCCGTGTCTGCAATCCGCATGCAGTGTACGCATCTGTGCAAACAGCGGTGATTAATCAAGTTACCGCACGCTGAATGGGATTTTTCTAGAACCAGGAATGAATGAATATATTTTTTAAAAAGCAGAGGGAAAGTAGGTCAGGTTTTTAAGCTTTCAGAGCTGGGGATGTTGTTTACTTCCAGCCTCTTCTTATTTATCTCTGTAAACGCATTAAAGGGAACAATTAGTCTCTATTTTTTATTTTTTTGCACATTGGCTGCATCCCCAACTTCTGTTTTGGGAATTAAGAGTCACTGCATTTTCTGATGGGACTCAGGACTTTGCAACTTTTTAGTGTTATAATGTTTTCTGCACCATGTAATAAAAAAAGACCTCCATCAAGGCCAAAACATGCGTCGCTTAGAAAATATAAGAGTGCAAGGATGCAACCTAGGATCTTCATGGTTCAAAAAGAGTAACATTTTCTCCAAATGTGAATTTATTTTTGATGAAAGAGAAGAGGATGTAAAAAGATCCTACACAGTCGCAAACTTGATAAGATGATCTGATTAGATTTCACAGGAAGGCAAGTGTCAATACTGGGGTCTTTTTCACCCTTCCAGGTGAATTATACTATTTGCCTGTTTGCCCATAACTTTTATCGTGCTGCTTCAGATATAATAATTTTATTCCTACGAGGGTTTTTTTCATGTTCAAATTCAATATGTTTTTTAGGAATTAAGGTCACTGCATTTTCTGATGGGACTCAGGACTTTGCAACTTTTTAGTGTTATAATGATTTCTGCACCATGTAAAAAAATAGGCCTAAACATGCGTCGCATAGAAAATATAAGAGTGCAAGGATGCAACCTAGGATCTTCATGGCTCAAAAAGAGTAACATTTTCTCCAAATGTGAATATATTTTTGTCGAAAGAGAAGAGGATGTAAAAAGATCCTACACAGTCGCAAACTTGATAACATGATCTGATTAGATTTCACAGGAAGGCAAGTGTCAATACTGGGGGCTTTTTTACCCTTCCAGGTGAATTATACTATTTGCCTATTTGCCCATAACTTTTATCGTGTTGCATCAGATATAATAATTTTATTCCTAAGAGGGTTTTTTTCATGTTCAATTTCAATATGTTTTTTTAGGAATTAAGGTCACTGCATTTTATGATGGGACTCAGGACTTTGCAACTTTTTAGTGTTATAATGATTTCTGCACAATGTAAAAAAGAAAAAGACTTTCATCAAGGCCAAAACATGCGTCACTTAGAAAATATAAATGTAAATAAATAAGAGTGCAAGGATGCAACCTAGGATCTTCATGGTTCAAAAAGAGTAACATTTTCTCCAAATGTGAATTTATCTTTGATCAAAGAGAAGAGGATGTAAAAAGATCCTACACAGTCGCAAACTTGATAAGATGATCTGATTCGATTTGACAGGAAGGCAACTAGATAGATAGATAGTACTTTGTTGATTCCTTCAGGGGAGTTCCCTCAGGAAAATGAAAACTAGGGGCTTGTTCACCCTTCCAGGTGAATTATATTATTTGCCTATTTGCCCATAACTTTGGTCGTGTTACTTCGGATATAATGATTTTATTCCTATGAGGGTTTTTTTCATGTTCGATTTCAATATTTTTTTTAGGAATTAGAGTCCTACACAGTCGCAAACTTGATAAGATGATCTAGTCACATCCGTTGTGTCCTTGGGCAAAACACTTCACCCTTGCTCCTGATGGCTGCTGGTTAGCGCCTTGCATGGCAGCTCCCGCCATCAGTGTGTGAATGTGTGTGTGAATGGGTGAATGTGGAAATACTGTCAAAGCGCTTTGAGTACCTTGAAGGTAGAAAAGCTCTATACAAGTATAACCCATTTATCATTTATTTATTTATTACATTTGACAGGAAGGCTAGTGCCAATACTCTGGGCTTTTTCACCCTTTCAGGTGAATTATATTATTTGCCAAACTGTCCATAACTTTGGTCGTGTTACTTCGGATAGAATAATTTTATTCCTACGAGGGTTTTTTTCATGTTTGATTTCAATATTTTTTTTAGGAATTAGAGTCCTACACAGTCGCAAACTTGATAAGATGATCTCATTAGATTTGACAGGAAGGCAAGTGCCAATACTCGGGGCTTTTTCACCCTTCCAGGTGAATTATACTATTTGCTTATTTGCCCATAATTTGATGGTGTTGCTTCGGCTATAATAATTGTATTCCTACGAGGGTTTTTTTCATGTTCGATTTCATTATTTTTTTTAGAGATTAGAGTCACTGCATTTTCTGATGGGACTCAGGACTTTGCAACTTTTTAGTGTTATAATGTTTTCTGCACCATGTAAAAAGAAAAGACCTCCATCAAGTCCAAAACATGCAACACTTAGAAAATATAAGAGTGCAAGGATGCAACCTAGGATCTTCATGGTTAAAAAAAAAAAGAGTACAATTTTCTCCAAATGTGAATTTATTTTTGATCAAAGAGAAGAGGATGTAAAAAGATCCTACACAGTCGCAAACTTGATAAGATGATCGGATTTGATTTCACAGGAAGGCAAGTGTCAATACTGGGGGCTTTTTCACCCTTCCAGGTGAATTATACTATTTGCCCATAACTTTTATCGTGTTGCATCAGAAATGATAATTTTATTCCTACGAGGGTTTTTTTCATGTTCAATTTCAATATGTTTTTTTAGGAATTAAGGTCACTGCATTTTCTGATGGGACTCAGGACTTTGCAACTTTTTAGTGCTATAATGATTTCTGCACCATGTAAAAAAACAGGCCAAAACATGCGTCGCTTAGAAAATATAAGAGTGCAAACCTAGAATCTTCATGGCTCAAAAAGAGTAAAATGTTGTCCAAATGTGAATTTATTTTTGATCAAAGAGAAGAGTATATAAAAGGATCCTACACAGTCGCAAACTTGATAAGATGATCTGATTAGATATCACAGGAAGGCAAGTGTCAATACTGGGGGCTTTTTCACCCTTCCAGGTGAATTATACTATTTGCCTATTTGCCCATCACTTTTATCGTGTTGCTTCAGATATAATAATTTTATTCCTACGAGGGTTTTTTTTCATGTTCAATTTCAATATGTTTTTTAGGAATTAAGGTCACTGCATTTTCTGATGGGACTCAGGACTTTGCAACTTTTTAGTGTTATAATGATTTCTGCACCATGTAAAAAAACAGGACAAAACATACGTCGCTTAGAAAATAGAGTGCAAGGATGCAACCTAGAATCTTCGTGGCTCAAAAAGAGTAAAATGTTGTCCAAATATGAATTTATTTTTGATCAAAGAGAAGAGTATATAAAAGGATCCTACACAGTCGCAAACTTGATAAGATGATCTGATTAGATTTCACAGGAAGGCAAGTGTCAACACTGGGGGCTTTTTCACCCTTCCAGGTGAATTATACTATTTGCCTATTTGCCCATAACTTTTATCGTGTTGCTTCAGATATGATAATTTTATTCCTACGAGGGTTTTTTCATGTTCAATTTCAATATGATTTTAGGAATTAAGGTCACTGCATTTTCTGATGGGACTCAGGACTTTGCAACTTTTTAGTGCTATAATGATTTCTGCACCATGTAAAAAAACAGGCCAAAACATGCGTCACTTAGGAAATATAAGAGTGCAAACCTAGAATCTTCATGGCTCAAAAAGAGTAAAATGTTGTCCAAATGTGAATTTATTTTTGATCAAAGAGAAGAGTATATAAAAGGATCCTACACAGTCGCAAACTTGATAAGATAATCTGATCAGATATCACAGGAAGGCAAGTGTCGATACTGGAGGCTTTTTCACCCTTCCAGGTGAATTATACTATTTGCCTATTTGCCCATAACTTTTATCGTGTTGCTTCAGATATAATAATTTTATTCCTACGAGGGTTTTTTTCATGTTCAATTTCAATATGTTTTTTTTAGGAATTAAGGTCACAGCATTTTCTGATGGGACTCAGGACTTTGCAGCTTTTTAGTGTTATAAAGATTTCTGTACCATGTAAAAAAACAGGCCAAAACATGCGTCGCTGAGACAATATAAGAGTGCAAGGATGCAACCTAGGATCTTCATGGTTCAAAAAGAGTAACATTTTCTCCAAATGTGAATTTATTTTTGATCAAAGAGAAGAGGATGTAAAAAGATCCTATACAGTTGCAAACTTGATAAGATGATCTGATTCGATTTGACAGGAAGGCAAGTGTCAATACTAGGGGTTTGTTCACTCTTCCAGGTGAATTATATTATTTGCCTATTTGTCCATAACTTTGGTCGTGTTACTTTGGATATAATAATTTTATTCCTACGAGGGTTTTTTTCATGTTCGATTTCAATATTTTTTTTAGGAATTAAGAGTCCTACACAGTCGCAAACTTGATAAGATGATCTGATTAGATTTCACAGGAAGGCAAGTGTCAATACCGGGGGCTTTTTCACCCTTCCAGGTGAATTATACTATTTGCCCATAACTTTGATGGTGTTGCTTCGGCTATAATAATTGTATTCCTACGAGGGGTTTTTTTCATGTTCGATTTCAATATGTTTTTTAGGAATTAAGGTCACTGCGTTTTCTGATGGGACTCTAGACTTTGCAACTTTATAGTGTTGTAATGTTTTCTGCACCATGTAAAAAAAAAGACCTCCATCAAGGCCTAAACATGCGTCACTTAGAAAATATAAGAGTGCAAGGATGCAACCTAGGATCTTCATGGTTCAAAAAGAGTAACATTTTCTCCGAATGTGAATTTATTTTTGATGAAAGAGAAGAGGATGTAAAAAGATCCTACACAGTCGCAAACTTGATAAGATGATCTGATTAGATTTGACAGGAAGGCAAGTGTCAATACTGGGGGCTTTTTCACCCTTCCAGGTGAATTATACTATTTGCTTATTTGCCCATAACTTTGATGGTGTTGCTTCGGATATAATAATTGTATTCCTACGAGGGTTTTTTTCATGTTCCATTTCTATTTTTTTTTTTTAGGAATTAAGGTCAATGCATTTTCTGATGGGACTCAAGACTTTGCAACTTTATAGTGTTGTAATGTTTTCTGCACCATGTAAAAAAAAAAAGACCTCCATCAAGGCCAAAACATGCGTCACTTAGAACATCTGAGGACGCAACCTAGGATCTTCATGGCTCATTTTCTCCAAATGTGAATTTATTTTTTATCAAATGGTAAATAGGTTATACTTGTACAGCGCTTTTCTACCTTAAAGGTACTCAAAGCGCTTTGACACTATTTCCACATCCACCCATTCACACACACATTCACACACTGATGGCGGGAGCTGCCATGCAAGGCCCTAACCACGACCCATCAGGAGCAAGGGTGAAGTGTCTTGGTCAAGGACACAACGGATGTGACGAGGTTGGTAGAAGGTGGGGATTGAACCAGGAACCCTCCGGTTGCTGGCACGGCCACTCTCTCAACAGCGCCATGCCATCCCCAGAGGAAGATGTAAAAGGATCCTACATAGTCGCATACTTGACAAGATGATCTGATTAGATTTGACAGGAAGGCAAGTGTCAATACTGGGGGCTTTTTCCAGTGGCGGGCTGTGCGTTTCTCACCTAGGCCTTCAGTGATGTCCTACTTAGTCCTACCTCACCTCTCAAAATATCGTAATTTATATCACCACATGGACACGGCAGGAGATACTATACAGAAACACACTTGCACACTACCGAGTATTGAAACCCCTCAACAGTGTACAAAACGGTCTACTTTTCGGCGCATTTAACATTCAATTAACCCGCTTCGGCAATTAAAACATATCACACCTGGTACTGTCAAAAGTAAACAAATTGTATAAAACAAATGAAACATGAAACAATTAAGAAATAAAATATTTGAACTCCAAGTCAGAGTCTATGGTTCTCGCCCGGGAAGGGGTGGAGTGCCATTCCCAAGTTGGGGAGGAGATCTTGCCCCGTGTGGAGAAGTTGAAGTACCTAGGAGTCTCGCCCACCAGTGGGGGAAGAGTGGATCGTAAGATCGACAGGCGGATCGGTGCGGCATCTTCAGTAATGCGGACGCTGTATCGATCTGTTGTGGTGAAGAAGGAGCTGAGCCGGAAGGCAAAGCTCTCAATTTACCGGTCGATCTACGATCCCATCCTCACCTATGGTCATGAGCTTTGGGTTACGACCGAAAGGACAAGATCACGGGTATAAGCGGCCAAAATGAGTTTCTTCCGCCGGGTGGTGGGTCTCTCCCTTAGAGATAGGGTGAGAGGCTCTGTCATCCGGGAGGAACTCAGAGTAAAGCCGCTGCTCCTCCACATCGAGAGGAGCCAGATGAGATGGTTCGGACATCTGCTCATGGAGGTGTTTGGGGCACGTCCGACCGGCAGGAGGCCAAGGGAAAGACCCAGGACACGTTGGGAAGACTATGTCTCTCGGCTGGCCTGGGAACGCCTCGGGATCCCCCAGGATGAGCTGGACGAAGTGGCTGGGGAGAAGGAAGTCTGGGCTTCTGTGCTGGTAGTCGGTAGTTGGTCGTTGTCGGTTGATTCATGTGAAAGTCGCGGGCAGACCATTTTACCGTCGGGTTAGCTTCCGGTGTCGGCAGACCTCGTCTCACAAGATGTAGTTTCTCTTAAAGGCCTACTGAAATGATTTTTTAAAATTTAAACGGGGATAGCATATGTGTCATACTTGATCATTTTGCGATATTGCCATATTTTTGCTGAAAGGATTTAGTAGAGAACATCGACGATAAAGTTTGCAACTTTTGGTCGCTGATAAAAAAAGCCTTGCCTGTACCGGAAGTAGCGTGACGTCACATGTTGAAAAGCTCCTCACATTTCCCCATTGTTTTCAATGCAGCGAGAGCGATTCGGACCGAGAAAGCGACGATTACCCCATTAATTTGAGCGAGGATGAAATATTTGTGGATGAGGAACATGAGAGTGAAGGACTAGAGTGCAGTGCAGGACGTATCTTTTTTCGCTCTGACCGTAACTTAGGTACAAGGGTTCATTGGATTCCACACTTTCTCCTTTTTCTATTGTGGATCACAGATTTGTATTTTAAACCACCTCGGATACTATATCCTCTTGAAAATGAGAGTCAAGAACGCGAAATAGACATTCACAGTGACTTTTATCTCCACGATAATACGTGATAGCAATGGGCTTAACTGCATATAGAAACAAAATAAATAAGCCCCTGACTGGAAGGATAGACAGAAAATCAACAATACTATTAAACCCTGGACCTGTAACAACACGGTTAATGCTTTCCAGCCTGGCGAAGCTTAACAATGCTGTTGCTAACGACGCCATTGAAGCTAACTTAGCTACGGGACCTCACGGAGCTATGCTAAAAACATTAGCTATCCACCTACGCCAGCCAGCCCTCATCTGCTCATCAACACCCGTGCTCAGCTGCGTTCCAGCGATCGACGGTGCGACGAAGGACTTCACCCGATCACTGATGCGGTCGGCGGCTAGCGCCGGATAGCGCAACTGCTATCCACCTCAAAGTCCTCCTGTTTGTGTTGCTGCAGCCAGCTGCTAATACACCGATCCCACCTACAGCTTTCTTCTTTGCAGTCTTCATTGTTCATTAAACAAATTGCAAAAGATTCACCAACACAGATGTCCAGAATACTGTGGAATTTTGCGATGAAAACCGAGCTTTTTGTATTGAATACAATGGTGTCCGAATACTTCCGTTTCAACCATTGACGTCACGCGCAAACGTCATCATACCTAGACGTTTTCAACCGGAAGTTCCCCGGGGAATTTAAAATTGTACTTTATAAGTTAACCCGTATTGGCATGTGTTGCAATGTTTCATATTTCATCATTGATATATAAACTATCAGACTGCATGGTCGGTAGTAGTGGGTTTCAGTAGGCCTTTAAGTATCCTAAAAGTGGCATTGCAAATATATATCTGCCACCTATAAATGTTTTGTTCTCCTTCTTTGTGAGTACCGGCGAGTTTTCTGTGGCTCGCATGGCTCCTGTGCCACTTGCTGTTTTCGCAACTTGTGATTGGATACTCACTTGGGGCTCCCAAGTGAGTATCCAATCACAGCGCACGGCCAGCTAGAAGGCCTTACTGACAACAACGTCGCGATCCGATTGGCCATGGCAACTGTCTATCAACCGTATGTGTCCGTTCACTTACAGAGCACAGCATTGTTGACTCTGAAGGCCCCGGGCAGATTTGGTACAGCATGGCAACATGAGCTAGCTGAATTCTAATTGGATACAAACTCTAAACTAAAAACAACAGCACTGGAAAGAGCATAATATGACATGAATATATGAATACTTGTAGATACTTAGGGAAAGTAAATTAAATTACTTTTATCTTTAATTACGATCATGATTTCTGGTTATTTTAGATCAGCATAGAAGGCCTTGCTGGCCCTGACGGCACACCACTGGCTTTTTTTTACCCTATTTGCCCATAACTTTAGTCGTGTTACTTCGGATATAATCATTTTATTCCTACGAGGGTTTTTTTTCATGTTCAATTTCAATATATTTTTAAAATCTAGAATTAGCCAATATATCAACGATGCACTGGGAAATCATTTTAGCCCACTCAGGTACCACCAGGACAAAAAAGTCCCCAGGAGTTAAGAATGTTCATTAAAAAAATGATTCATATTTTTTCAACAGTTTTGTCTGAATCTCCGATTTTTTTTTTTTACTTTAACCCTTTCAATGCCCATTCGATACAAATGGCATTTTTATAAAAAAAAAAAAAGCATAACATGAGTTTTCATCCATACAGTAATTGTTAAAGGGCTGAGGGTCATGGGGTAAAGATCAAGCCTCAACAAATATATGATTAGTAAGGAGAGCCCAGAGTCAGGACCAAAAATGCTGAGGCCGCATTTCAGTTTCATGCTCCTAAAATCTGGAAAGTATTCTTAAAGATGTGAGACAGCTCTCACAGTTGGCAATGTTCAAATCCAGGCTGAAAACACTTTCATCCGTAACAACTGAACATATTTTATCCAAACTCTTTGATTTTAATTTGAACTACAAAACCCAAAACCAGCCAAGTTGGCACGTTGTGTAAATGGTAAATAAAAACAGAATACAAGGATTTGCAAATCATTTTCAACCTATATTCAATTGAATGGACTGCAAAGACAAGATACTGGAAAACTTTGTTATTTTTTGAAAATATTAGCTCATTTGGAATTTGATGCCTGCAACGTGTTTCAAAAAAGCTGGCACGAGTGGCAAAAAAGACTGAGAAAGTTGAGGAATGCTCATCAAACACTTATTTGGAACATCCCACAGGTGAACGGGCTAATTGGGAACAGGTGGGTGCCATGGTTGGTTATAAAAGCAGCTTCCATGAAATGCTCAGTCATTCACAAACAAGGATGGGGTGAGGGTCACCACTTTGTGAACAAATCCGTGAGCAAATTATCCAACAGTTTAAGAACAACATTTCTCAACAAGCTATTGCAAGGAATTTAGGGATTTCACTATCTATGTTCCATTATATCATCAAAAGATTCTGAGAATCTGGAGAAATCACTGCACTTAAGCGAAGATATTACGGAACTTTGATCCCTCAGGTGGTACTGCTTTAAAAGGCAACATCAGTATGTAAAGGATATCACCACATGGGCTCAGGAACACTTCAGAAAACCACTGTCAGTAACTATGGTTTTTCACTACATCTGTAAATGCAAGTTAAAACTCTACTATGCAAAGCCAAAGCCATTTATCAACAACACCCAGAAACACTGCCGGCTTCGCTGGGCCCGAGCTCATCAAAGATGGACTGATGCAAATTGGAAAAGTGATCTGTGGTCTGACAAGTCCACATTTCAAATTGTTTTTGGAAACTGTGGACGCTGAAGAGGAAAAAAACCATCCGGATTGGTATGGGCGCAAAGTTCAAAAGCCAGCATCTGTGATATTGCGAATTCTAATTCCATCACAAGGTTGGTTTTAAAAATAGAAATCGGTACTGGATCCACTTAAATCTTTGTTTAGCATCCAAGTTTTGAACCTTGACTTTAAAATCAAATTACAATGTAATGACCTTCAACAATAATAGTAAATGTATTTTGTTAGTATTTTGTTATCATTGTCACGTTGGTGCATGGCTGCGGTTGTTGGCGTGATCCCAGGATGCAGAGAAGGCAGGCAGTGTGCAAGCAGAATGTCTTTGATTGATTGATTGAAACTTTTATTAGTAGATTGTACAGTAAAGTACATATTCCGTGCAATTGACAACTAAATGGTAACACCAGAATACGTTTTTCAACTTGTTTAAGTCTGGGTCCCTTTACTGCGTACCAGAGTCGGATCAAATACAAAACATGCAAAAGATAGCAATGAGCAGGAGAAGAAATGCAAAAAAACCAAGGTGTGCACAATGTGGCAAAAACGCCATTCTAATCAGTGACTGTTCACAGGTGAGTCTTCTAATCACCAGGTGTGTTAATCAGCGCCGACAATCCATCAAGGGATGCAGCTCCATAGCTTACCAAAGTCGTACTAAAAACATTCTGACAGATTTTGGAGCGCCGTGTGTAATGTTCTATATTTTCAATGGAACATTTAACGTTTCGGTGTTGTTTACTGCCATCATATTGCAGTCTGCACATATCTCTTATGTATGACTGCCATCTACTGGTCACATTCATCATTACACCATGTACCAAATAAAATTGCTTCGAGGTCAGTAAGCACAACCGGATTTATTCCGTACATTAGGCACCGTCGATTTTTGAGAAAATGAAATAATTTTATGCAGTCCAGTAGGGCTGGGAATCTTTGGGTGTCCCACGATTCGATTCAAAATCGATTCTTGGGGTCACGATTCGATTCAGAATCAATTTTTTTTTTTTTCAATTCAACACGATTCTCGATTCAAAAACGATTTTTTTTTTTTTTAATTTTAAATTTTTTTATTTATTTATTTTTTAATGAAAACAATACACAACAATACCATAATAATGCAATACAATTTCAAAACAAAACCCGACCCAGCAACATTCAGAATAGCAATAAACAGAGCAATTGAGAGCAATTGAGGACACACAAACATGACACAGAACAATCTAAAAGTAGTGAGACAAAAATGAATATTATTAACAACAGTATCAATGTTAGTTACAATTTCAACATAGCAGTGATTAAAAATCCCTCATTGGTATGATCATTACAAACATTAATAAAAACAAATAATACAAAAAATGAACAATAGTATCACAGTGGCTTACACTTGCATCGCATCTCAAAGTAAATGTCTAATGATAATGTCAATGAGGGATTTTTAATCACTGCTATGTTGAAATTGTAACTAATATTGATACTATTGTTGATAATATTCATTTTTGTTTCACTACTTTTGGTTTGCTCTGTGTCGTGTTTGTGTCTCCTCTCAATTGCTCTGTTTATCGCAGTTCTGAGTGTTGCTGGGTCGGGTTTGGTTTTGGAATTGGATTGCATTGTTATGGTATTGCTGTGTATTGTTTTGTTGGATTGATTAATTAAAAAAAAAAAAAATTAAAAAAAAAAAAATTAAAAAAAAAAAAACGATTTTT
>NC_084734.1:22085962-22249427 GCF_033978785.1 Entelurus aequoreus
TTTCCATATACAACAACCTATCTGGACTCGATAAGAGAATCGATAAGGAATCGGTTCGATAAGAGGATTCGATAATAGGCTCGAACTCGATAATTCCTTATCAAACATCATCCCTACACATACCTTTTCTCCATGTTCACATCGCATATTCCAAACCCTGAATATGTATTATCTCTAATAGGTGCACGGCCTCGGCCTGCAGGGGGAGCCTCGGCACGACAGATGTTTGACACTTGAAATCCAGCGGGACCCCTGGCTGAAGGAAGTCAGGACAAATCAGTGCAATCATGCAGGTGTCTGGGGGGGTAACAAAGGGACACCGTCTGTCTGACGCTATGCCAGAGCTCCTGGCAGCGCCGGCGCACCAGGCCTGCACGGAGCGGCAGACAGCTGACCGCCCTCACGAGCGCCACATCGCCCTCAGCTTCCCCACAGATGCCTCGCAAACCACGGAGGACGCGACGAGGGTCTCGCCTCGCCGAGGGCGCGCGACAACCAGGTTCACGTGTTTGGTGTCGAGCCCTTTGAAAGCCACCTGTCACTTCCTGTTAGGCCAAACATGTCCAACCTTCAAATTTACTCCCTTTATCTCCCTCCCCCCCCGTGTTTCTTCAGCGCACGCCGACTCCATTTGTCAGCCAAGTGATCCATTTGCGTGCGAATACCAATCTATCAAGCAGTCGGCGCATACATGCATCGATCAGGCCCGATGCTGTACACGCATGCACATTTCAGCCTCGGAGTAAATCTAAGTCGTCACTCAAAATTAAAAACGCCCCGTAACCTACATGCTTTATTGCCGCCGCCGCCACTCGAATTAACCGCCGATATCCTTGCGCGCCGACCAGCCAGGTGCATTGCGTACTCTTAGGCCTGACATTTACGGCGCGCGCGTGGAAATTAACGATTCCGCGGTAAAAATATCACGTTTGCATTTTAACTGAAATATATATGCCCGTGCGTGAATCACAGACAGATGGCGTCGGAGTCGGAGCCGTCTGTCATCCAATCACCGCAATACTGCAGCGATCACGTTAAAGTGGCTCTCGTCAAAACTGCTCTTAATCTCGTCGTGATTTGTCACCCAAACGGAATAAAAACATGGCAGACAGACTCGTCATCATCGTTATGTTATATTGGCGACAGAGGAAAAGTCTCTTGAGCACATTTTGCATTCTTTTCACTACAAACTCACACTTGATTATGAATGACTGTCAATTCCACACTACAAGCCCCTACATTTTTTTTTACCTACACTTTGAACACTGTTGCTTATAAGACGGTGGTACTAATTTATGGATTTCTCTTTGCTTACGGCCGTAATAAAAAATAGTTTTAATGTTTGTGCTATGTCCTTTCTTTCAGAGTGATTTAACCCAGACGTAGACTGCTGTTTCGTCTTCTAGCCGTTCAGAGCGTTTCTACTCGTATGGATTCCTCATTCATCCCTCCAAGCAAAAATTTTAAATTTTACAATATGATTAAAACTGTTTATACTTACTCAACCGTCCCATGTGTGATGTCTGTAGGAGTGTTTTCATGCATGTTTGTACGTGCTGTCGTAATGTAATGGAGCTAGCGTCATTAGCGTCAGCTAATATCCTAACACATTTACGAGTGTCTGTGTTAGTATCATTCAACTCAAATCAAACTTTATTCATATAGCACTTTTCATGCACAAGCAGAGTGCTGTTCCGTCTTCTAGCCGTTCATAGCGTTTCTACTCTTATAGATTATTCAATCATACCTCCAAGCAACGTTTGTAAGTTTTACAATATAACTAAAACTGTTTATACTTACTCAACCGTCCCATGTGTGTAGGAGTGTTTTCATGCATGTTTATACGTGCTATCGTAATGTAATGAAGTTAGCATCGTTAGCTAATATCCTAACACATTTACGAGTGTCTGTGTTAGTACTATTCAATTCAAAACAACCTTTTATTATATCACACTTTTCATGCACAGGCAGAGTGCTGTTTCGTCTTCTAGCTGTTCATAGCGTTTCTACGCTTATAGATTCTTCATTCATCGCTCCAAGAAACGTTTGTAAGTTTTACAATATAACTACAACTGTTTTTACTTACTCAATCGTCCCATGTGTGATGTCTGTAGGAGTGTATCCATGCATGTTTGTACGTGCTGTCGTAATTTAATGGAGCTACCGTCGTTAGCGTTAGCTAATATCCTAACACATTTACGAGTGTCTGTGTTAGTATTATTCAACTCAAATCAAATCAAACCTAATTTACATAGCACTTTTCATGTACAGGCAGGTGGCAAGCACAAAGTGTTGTACAAAACAAAATAAAAACAAATACAATACAAAAAAGTAATTGAACAACAATAACAAGGAGCCTTTGTTTGTTTACTTACTACTAAAATACAAGTTGTCTAGTATGTTCACTATTTTATTTAAGGACAACATTGTTATTTGATTGTAATAAGAAACATATGTTTAAAGGACCGTTAGATGTGTTGTTAAAATAAATCCATTAATGCCATTTTTGTGGTCCCCTTTATTTAGAAAAGTATCGAAAAGTATTGGAAATACATTTTGGTACTGATACCAATAGGGACAACCCTAGTATATATTGTGGACAATTGTGACCAAAACTAGTAAATAAATAAAATAATAACAATGATAACAATAAATAAACAAATAAAACGTGATTATTAAATACAATATATTTCAAAATGACTGAAACAAATGAAGCCTAAACAAAACAAAAACACACTTGGCAAATTTTTCAGTTTTTTGACTGGGACACCCAAAATGTGCATGAAAATAAATAGAAAGTGGGATTAACAATATTGACTATGAACAATAAAACACTGAATATTAACAACATATGAACATCACTCCTCTTTTACGTGGGATTTACAATATTAACTATGAACAATAAAACACAGACACTGCGATGAGGTGACGACTTGTCCAGGTTGTATCCCGCCTTCCACCCGAATGCAGCTGGGATAGGCTCCAGCACCCCTCGCGACCCCGAAAGGGACAAGCGGCAGAAAATGGATGGATGGATGGATGGAACATCACTCCTCTTTTTCGTGGGATTTACAATATAAATTATGGACAATGAAACACTGAATATTAACAAGATATGAACACCGCTCCTCTTTTAAATGGGATTTACAATATTAACTATGGATAATAAAACACTGAATATTAACAACATATGAACATCGCTCCTCTTTTACATGGGATTTACAAAATTAACTATGAACAATAAAACATTGAATATTAACAACATATGAACATCACTCCTCTTTTAGGTGGGATCTACATTATCTATGAACAATAAAATGCTGAATATTAACATATGAACATTGCTCCTCTTTCACAAGGGATTTACAATATTAACTATGAACAATAAAACACTGAATATTAACAACATATCAACATGGCTCCTCTTTTACATGGGATTTACAATATTAACTATGAACAAAAAAACAGCGAATATTAACAATGTATGAACATTGCTCCTCTTTTACGTGGGATTTACAATATTAACTATGAACAAAAAAACAGTAAATATTAACAACATATGAACATCGCTCCTCTTTTGCGTGGGATTTACAATATTAACTATGGACAGTAAAGCACTGAATATTAACAACATATGAACATTGTTCCTCTTTTACGTGGGATTGACATTATTAACTATGAACAATAAAACACTGAATATTAATTAACAACATATGAACATCGCTCTGCTTATATGGGATTTATAATAACCATGAACAATATAACACGGAATATTAACAACATATGAACATCGCTCCTCTTTTATGTGGGATTTACAATATTAACTAGGGCTGTGAATCTTTGGGTGTCCCCCGATTCGATTCAATATCGATTCTTGGGGTCACGATTCGATTCAAAATCTGTTTTTTTTTTCAATTCAACACGATTCTCGATTCAAAAACGATTTTTTTCCCGATTCAAAACAATTCTCTATTCAATCAATACATAGGATTTCAGCAGGATCTACCCCAGTCTGCGGACATGCAAGCAGAGTAGTAGATTTTTGTAAAAGGCTTTTATAATTGTAAAGGACAATGTTTTATCAACTTATTGCAATAATGTAAATTTGTTTTAACTATTAAATGAACCAAAAATATGACTTATTTTATCTTTGTGAAAATATTGGACACAGTGTGTTGTCAAGCTTATGAGATGCGATGCAAGTGTAAGCCACTGTGACAGTATTGTTCTTTTTTAAATTTTTTATAATTGTCTAATAATAATGTCAATGAGGGATTTTTAATCACTGCTATGTTGAAATTGTAACTAATACTGATACTGTTGATAATATTCATTTTTGTTTCACTACTTTTGTCTGTTTATTGCAGTTCTGAGTGTTGCTGGGTCGGGTTTGGTTTTGGAATTGGATTGCATTGTTATGGTATTGTTGTGTATTGTTTTGTTGGATTGATTAATTAAAAAATAAATACAATTAAATTTAAAAAAATAATTTAAAAAAAATCGATTTTTTTAAAAACGTCAGAATCGCGATTCGAATCCGAATCGATTTTTTCCCACACCCCTAATATTAACTATGGACAATAAAACACTGAATATTAATTAACCACATATGAACATTGCTCTTCTTTTATGTGGGATTTACAATATTAACTATGAACAATAAAACACTGAATATTAATTAACCACATATGAACATTGCTCTTCTTTTATGTGGGATTTACAATATTAACTATGAACAATAAAACACTGAATATTAACAACATATGAACATCGCTCTCTGACCTAAAGGATTTAACTCCTGAGTATTTTACAAAATGACCTAAATGGCTCTTGTCTCGTGCACATCAAGTCTTGTACTTTCTTTGAGACAATTACGATGTATTTGCCTTATATCCGTCCTGCTTCACATCAGCTCAATAAGCCGAGCGACTCTGTGGAAATACAACCACTGGTATGCCGGGGTCCTCTCAGCCTTCAGGAGACGTATTGACGCACAGTTATTTTGGTCAATAAGTCCTTCTGAGCAGAGGCCATCCTTATCCTTGAAGACGGACCGCATGTGAAAAATGAGAGCGGGATGAGACCGTGCATTTTAATCTGTCCACGGCTAAGAGGGCCTTAAAGGGATGTGAGGAAGAAGAGGGCATGTGTGCGGGTGTGGAGCGAGAGCCAGGGAGAGAGAGAGAGAAGCGATGCACTTCCTCTAACCTCGTCTCAGCCTGGCTAATGCAGTTGTTAACAATAAACCCCCACTATTGGTTACACTGAAACACAACACGTCCAAAGCCTCGGCGTAATGGCTTTATTGACGGACGAAACAAGCCGAACTCCGACCCCGTGACAGAATTCAGAGCCAAAGCATTACGAATGAAGGGATCTCGCTTATACGGTATCTCGCAAAATAGTGTACACTTTGACAATCAGTGTGTGCATGCTGGAAAACATTCACACACTAGATTCACAAATAGTGTTATTTTACAAAATGACCTAAACCACCTAAACCTCACCCAGAGAGTGGTGAGGACGGCGGAAAAGATCATCAGGACTCCTCTTCCTCCTATCCAGGAGATCGCAAAAAGCCGCTGCCTGACCAGGGCTCAGAAAATCTGTTTTCACTGCTGGACTCTAGAAAGAGGTTCCGCAGCCTCCGAAGCAGAACCTCCAGGTTCTGTAACAGTTTCTTCCCTCAGGCCGTAAGACTCTTGAACGCATCATAATTAAATTATCCCCTCAACTTCCCCCAAAATGGATTAACTCACTGGAAAAAAAAATACAATATAACATACATCCATAAACGTGGATGCATATGAAAAAGTGCAATATATATATGTACAGTAATCTATTTATTAATTTATATATGCACCTTATTGCTTTTTTATCCTGCACTACCATGAGCTTATGTAACTAAATTTTGTTCTTATCTGTACTGTAAAGTTCAAATTTGAACGATAATAAAAAGGACGTCTAAGTCTAAGTCTAGTCTAGTCTAAGTCTAAGTATTAGCGTTCGAATAATTCTTACTCCCACATCAGCCACTTTCAAAATGTTTTTTTAAATCCCACATTTTTGGGAAATGTTTCCCCATTTGAAAATAACGATTACCGTATTTTTCGGACCATAAGGCACACTTAAAATATCCTTTCATTTTCTCAAACCCCGACAGTGCGCTTTATAACCCGGTGCGCCTAATGTACGGAATAATTCTGGTTGTGCTTACCGACCTTGTTATTTTATTTGGTACATGGTGAAATATTAAGTGTGACCAGTAGATGGCAGTCACACATACGAGATACGTGTAGACTGCAATGTGATGGCAGTCACACATAAGAGATTTGTGCAGACTGCAATATGATGGCAGTCACACATAAGAGATACGTGTAGACTGCAATATAATGGAAGTCACACATACGAGATACGTGTAGACTGCAATATAATGGCAGTCACACATAAGAGATACGTGTAGACTGCAATACAATGCCAGTCACACATAAGAGATATGTGTAGACTGCAATACAATGGCAGTCACACATAAGAGATATGTGTAGACTGCAATATGACTCAAGTAAACACCAAAATGTGATATGTTCCATTGAAAATATAGAACATCACACACGGCGCTCAAAAATCTGTTAAAATGTTTTAGTACGACTTTGGTAAGCTATGAAGCCACACCACTTGATGGATTGTACTGTGCTTCAACATACAAGTATTATTATGGTGTGTGTATCAGGTAAGATATATTATCTGCCATTTTGTTTCGCAATATTATGCAAAAGCAACTTTTCTTACCTTCTGGTACCTGCTGATCTGTATTTGGGATCTGCATAAGTCCTGAAATTTGGTGTGTAGTCCATGGCGATGCCGGAGTCGATAATCTTCTTATTTGTGTCTATCTTCTTGTTATGAGACATTCATCCTCCGCTGTTGCCATTTCTAATATAAAGTAGTGTAAAGTTCTTACTTATATCTGTCAGTAAACTCGCCATAAAAGCGCTAAAACATACTGGTGTAGTGAGTTTACATTATTCACCCAAGGAACTTTAGTTATTAGAGAGTTTTTCACGGGACACATTTCCGGCGTTGTTGTTTCTTCCGGATGAGAAGATGATGCTCCGTTATTGATTGAAGTAAAGTCGGAATGTCATTAAAACAGTTAGCTCCATCTTTTGACACTTCTTCCAGTTCCGTCCTTGCACGCTACACCGCTACAACAAAGATGGCGGGGAGAAGACGCCGTCGAAGGTGAGCCACTTAAATAAGACTGCCCACAAAACGGCGCATCCTGAAGCGACTGTCAGAAAGCGGCTTGAAGATGATCTGTAAAACATCATCTATGCAACATTTTGACCAAAGAACCACCATTACATGTTAGGTAGACCACAAGGAAGTGTTGACCATTCAGAGAAAAAAAAATAATATGACCCTTAATACAAAAACTCACAATAATGTCTGATTGAATGCTAAAAACGGAATTTATTATTTTATTTTTATTTTTTAACTGAATGAGACACCCAGAATGTACATGAAAATAAAGAATGTGGGATTTACAATACTAACTATGAGCGATAAAACACTGAATATTGACATATGAACATCGCTTCTCAGACCACCTACTCAATCGACATATTTTTCAGTCAAGCGAAATACAACAAAAATGCAACGAACACGGAGAAAAATGAACGCAAAAAATAAAAACTCACCTACAATCTAATATAATATCACTTTTCTGCAGAACTTAGCTGTACAAATCTGCTTCCGAGTCTGTCCCTGACATCTGTCCCTGTGACATACAAAACCCAAAACCAGTGAAGTCGGCACATTGTGTAATTTGAAACTAAAAACAGAACACAGTTTCCAAAAACTATTTGAAATGTGGACTCGTGAGACCACAGAACAATTTTCCACTTTGCATCAGTCCATCTTAGATGAGCTCGGGCCCAGCAAAGCCAACGGCGTTTCTGGGTGTTGTTGATAAATGGCTTTCGCTTTGCATAGTAGAGTTTTAACTTGCACTTACAGATGTAGTGACTGTAGTTACTGAGAGTGGTTTTCTGAAGTGTTCCTGAGCCCATGTGGTGATATCCTTTACACACTGACGTCGCTTTTTGATGCCGTACCGCCTGAGGGATCCAAAGTCACGGGCATTCAATGTTTTGAGCAGTGATTTCTCCAGATTCTCTGAACTTTTTGATGATATTACGAACCGTAGATGGTGAAATCCCTAAATTCCTTGCAATAGCTGGTTGAAAAATGTTGTTCCTAAACTACTGGACAATTTGCTCACGCATTTGTTCACAAAGTGGTGACCCTCGCCCCATCCTCGTTTGTGAACGACTGAGCATTTCATGGAAGCTGCTTTTATACCCAATCATGGCACCCACCTGTTCCCAATTAGCCTGTTCACCTGTGGGATGTTCCAAATAAGTGTTTGGTGAGCATTCCTCAACTTTTCGCAGTCTTTTTTTGCCACTTGTGCCAGCTTTTTTGAAACATCTCGCAGGCATCAAATTCCAAATGAGCTAATATTTGCAAAACATAACAAAGCAGTAATGTAGAACATTGTTTTGTTTAGGTTAGTTTCCGTATCATTGTGGGATTTTCCCTTGTTTCGGAGTGAATAATACATCTTTATTTCAGACTATGACATTGTGCCATAAAAAAAAATACATTTGTAAACAATATCTGTAACCAACGCCCTTGAATAAAACATGGAGCACAACCGACGACAGGATTCTTGAGAAAACATTTCAAGGTGCTCAGTTTTGTGGTGAGATTTTTTCGTAAAAGTTTAATAGGTCAGGTAAGTTATTATTTCAGGAGCTCTGGGTTTAAGAGAGTGTTTACCAGCAGCATGATTCCAACTGGATCAAATTAAATGAGGATATAAATATTTACTAGACAGCCCCGAGCACCTCGTGCCACACACTCGCTCGGCGACCGACAAATAGCATGTTCAGTTTACATTTCAGCAATGTTGCCTTCAATGATTCATGCTCGGTGTTAGTGAGATCTCAACAACTCTTCACCTCTTTCTAACCCAAACATTTTCCCAAGTTTAATACGCAGCTGGAGCCACATTCCACTCTCCCAATCAGAGCCGGTGAGATGGAACAAAGTGAATCGCTGGCTGAGGCCTTTGAGCGTTCGTTCTTGTTTGAAGTGGCTCCCCCTCCCCTCCCTGCCGAGTTGAAAATATGTTGTCCGGAGACGCAACCGAACTCGGCAGCCGTTAATCCCTTTCCCAAATCAGACATGAGACTGACGGGACGTGTTAACAACTTCAAGATGAGTACTTTAATTGTACAGATCTTTGGAAAAGCCAATTCAAGTTACGGCATGCATTTTGAAGTAGCCTCTTAGTTGGATCGAGTTTTCTGTTTTCCTCTTAAAAAAGTGTGTTGGAATGAACTGGAAGCAACGTGAGCCTGTGCCCCAGAAAAGCATGATACATTGGAAAGTGTTAAAGCAGGAGCCTGCAACCCGAAATGTTGAAAGAGCCATATTGGAGCAAAAATAAAAATTCCAAATCTTTCTGGAGCTGCAAAAAATTCAAAGTCTTAAACAAGTGAAGGTAACACATGATGTAAGTGTCTATATAAGCTATATTATCCTACTATCAAAATTACTTTAAAAGTATTATATACGTGTTATAATGAAGACAACACATGATGTAAGTGTCTATATTAGCTATTTTATCCTACTATCAAAATGACTTTAAAAGTCTTATATAAGTGTTATAATAAAGACAACACATGATTTAAGTGTCTATATTAGCTATTTTATCCTACTATCAAAATGACTTTAAAATTATTATATAAGTGTTATAATGAAGACAACCCATGATGTAAGTGTCTATACTAGTTATATTAGCCTACTATCAAAATTACTTTAAAAGTCTTATTCAAGTGTTATAGTGAAGACAACACATGATGTAAGTGTCTACATTAACCTACTATCAAAATGACTTTAAACGTCTTGTATAAGTGTTATAATGAAGAGAACACATTAAGTAAGTGTCTTTATTAGCTATATTAGCCTACGGTCAAAATTACTTTAAAAGTCTTATGTAAGTGTTATAATGAAGACAACACATTATGTATTTGCCTACACTAGTCATCTTAGCCTACTATCAAAATGACTTTAAAAGTCTTATATACGTGTTATAATGAGAGCAAGGCATGATGTAAGTGTCTAAATTAGTTATATTAGCTTACTATCAAAATGACTTTAAATGTATAATTAAAGTATATAAGTGTTATAATAAAGGCAACACATGATGTAAGTGTCTTTACTAGCCTACTATCAAAATTACTTTAAGAGTCTTATATAAGTGTTATAATGAAGGCAACACCTGATGTAAGTGTCTATACTAGTTATATTAGCCTACTAACATAATGACTTTAAAAGTCTTATTCAAGTGTTATAATAAAGGCAACCCATGGGTAAGTGTCTATATTAGCCTACTATCAAAATGTCTTTGAAAGTCTTATATAAGTGTTATAATAAAGGCAACCCATGATGTAAGTGTCTTTACTAGTCTACTATCAAAATTACTTTAAGAGTCTTATATAAGTGTTATAATGAAGGCAACACCTGATGTAAGAGTCTTCATTAGCTATATTAGCCTACGATCAAAATGACTTTAAAAGTCTTAAATATATGTTATAATGAAGGCAAGGCATGATGTAAGTGTCTAAATTAGTTACATTAGCCTACTATCAAAATGACTTTAAAAGTCTTATGTAAGTGTTATAATGAAGGCAACACAATAGGTAAGTGTCTATACTAGCCTACTATCAAAATTACTTTAAGAGTCTTATATATGTGTTATAATGAAGGCAACACATGATGTAAGTGTCTATACTAGTTATATTAGCCTACTATCAAATGACTTTAGGAGTCTTATATAAGTGTTATAATGAAGGCAACGCATCATGTAATTGTCTATATTAGTTATATTAGCCTACTATCACAATTACTTTAAAGGCCTTTCACTTAAATGTAGAGTATATGTAGAATATATTTATATTATATATATATATATATATATATATATATATATATATATATATATATATATATATATATATATATATATATATATATATATATATATATATATATATATATATATATATATTTATATTATATTATATTATTTAAAATTATTATTGTCTATTGTGAGCGAACTGTGGTGCTGAATTTCCCCCAGGGATCAATAAAGTACTTTCTATTCTATTCTATTCTATTCTATTCTATTCTATTCTTTAAGTGTTATATTGAAGGCAACACATGATGTGTCTGTATTAGTTATATTAGCCTACTATCAAAATTACTTTAAAAGTCCTATATAAGTGTTCTAATGAAAGGCAACACATGATGTAAGTGTCTATATTAGTTACATTTCCCTACTATCAAAATGACTTTAAGAGTCTATATAAGTGTTATAATGAAGACAGCGCATGATGTAAGTGTCTATATTAGTTACATTAGCCTAATATCAAAAGCTTATGCAAATTTTGGTTGACAGAAATGTTGTATTTTGATTTTTATCCTACACATTTTTGCAACATTGGAAATTATTAGTAAAATGGAGGCTTTTCACAGGATGAGATAACTTCCGGAAATGACTGGCATTGAATGGCCAAAGGTATAGATGTGTGTGTCCAAGTTTAAGGAAACGGCAGGCTGTCTCCTTCTAATGGATATATTACACCTGTGAAAGCTGGGTAACGTTTGCTGTGGTCTGGAACAACATGGCACACAACTATGAGAAATGCAGCCAATATTGCATACAGATAATGTGTCATGATACATGCAAATATAAATTAAATACACAGAGGTATAAGTAAAGGAAATACAATGAGCTCAAATATACCTACAAATGAGACATAAAGATGCAATATGTACATACAGCTAGCCTAAATAGCATGTTAGCACCGATTAGCTTGCAGTCATGGATTGACCAAATGTGCCTAGTAAGCACTCCAACAAATCAATAAAATCAAAAGCTCACCTGTGTGCATTCACACACAGCATAAAACGTTTGGTGGACAAAATGAGAAAAATAAGGAGTGGCATAAAACGTGTCTTTCTGTGGCAGCATCGGAGAAAGTTGTGCACGTAAACAAACTACGATGAGTTCCAGGATCGCTGAAATTAGTTGGACAAAACGGTGCTTGCCAAATACTCTCATCAGTTTAAAATAAACAGTGGGATTTCTAACAATTAGGAAGGTTTGTGTCATGTTTGTCTTTCTAAAGAAACCATATTAAAACCAAAAAAAAAAAGTTTTTCTTTTTCCATTTTCACACATCTCTGAAAGAGTTCCAGGGAGCCCAAAGGCTAGGGCTCCCGAAAAGTATCGAAACACATTTTGGTACCGGTACTAAAATTTGGTATTGGAACAACACTAATAGAGACAAAGACAGTGAATGCCTGACGAGAGTGTTTAATCTGCCAGATAGCTCAAGAAGTTATGTGAAGATTTTAATTAAAAATTTCAGGAATTGTCAGAAATAGTATCAATAATATGTTATTATATTTTATGGGTGATCCACATCCCTGTCTGGATTCAGGGCATTTTTTTTTTTTTTTTACATCTGGGAGAGAGAGCCTGGAAGAGGTCCGTGACCTACAAGTGCCTTTCTAGTTTGTCATTGCCAAAGTGTGTGTGGTCGCTGCTTTATGTTGACGCTCATGCACATGTCATTTGTTTCAGACTGAATGTAAACGCTTCGGTGTCAGAAAGAAGTCATTTGAACAAACATATAAATAGTCAACTGGATGAATGCATGAATCACATCCAGTCACACAATTGGAATTGCAGACCTGCAGTGTAAATACGACATGTTTTTCTTATCATTATGATATTACAATACAAACCCCAGAACCAGTGAAGTTGGCACGTTGTGTAATTCCTAAATAAAAACAGAATGCAATGATTTGCAAATCCTCTTTAACTTAAATTCAATTGAATAGACTGCAAAGACAAGATATTTAATGTTCGAACTGAGAAACGTATTATTATTAATTTAGAATTTAATGGCAGAAACACATTGCAAAAAAGGGGCATTTTTACCACTGTGTTACATGGCCTTTCCTTTTAACAACACTCAGTAAACGTTTGGGAACTAAGGAGATCAATTGTTGAAGCGTTTCAAGTGGAATTATTTCCCATTCTTGCTTAATGTACAGCTTAAGTTGTTCAACAGTCCGGGGTCTCCATTGTGGTCTTTTAGGCTTGTTAATGCGCCACACATTTATTAATGGGAGACAGGTCTGGACTACAGGCAGGCCAGTCTAGTACCCGCACTCTTTTACTATGAAGCCACGCTGTTGTAACACATGCAGAATGTGGCTTAGCATTGTCTTGGCAAAATAAGCAGGGGCGTCCATGAAAAAGGCGTTGCCTGGATGGCAACATATGTTGCTCCAAAACCTGTATGTACCTTTCAGCATTAATGGTGCCTTCACAGATGTGTACGTCACCCATGCCTTGGGCAGTAATACACCCCCATACCATCACAGATGCTGGCTTTTGAACGTTGCGCCTACAACAATCCGGATGGTTCTTTTTCTCTTTGGTCCGGAGGACACGACGTCCACAGTTTCCAAAAACAATTTGAAATGTGGACTCGTCAGACCACAGCTCACTTTTCATCAGTCCATCTTAGATGAGCTCGGACCCAGCGAAGCATGCAGTGTTTCTGGGTGTTGTTGATAAATGGCTTTCGCTTTGCATAGTAGAGTCTTAACTTGCTCTTACAGATGTAGTTACTGACAGTGGTTTTCTGAAGTCTTCTTGAGCCCATGTGGTGATATCCTTTACGCACTGATGTCGGTTTTTGATGCAGTACTACCTGAGGGATCGAATGTCACGGGCATTCATAGTTGGTTTTCAGCCTTGCCGCTTATGTGCAGTTATTTCTCCAAATTCTCTGAAACCTTTGATGATATTACGGGCCGTAGACGGTGAAATCCCTAAATTCCTTGCAATATCTTATTGATAAATGTTGTTCTTAAACTGTTGGACAATTTGCTCACGCATTTGTTCACGAGGTGGTGACCCTCGCCCCATCCTTGTTTGTGAATGACTGAGCATTTCATGGAAGCTGCTTTCATACCCAATCATGGCACCCACCTGTTCCCAATTAGCCCGTTCACCTGCGTGGTGTTCCAAATAAGTGTCTGATGAGCATTCCTCAACCGTCTCAGTCTCTGTCTTGTTTAAAACATGCTGCAGGCATCAAATTCCAAATGAGCTCATATTTGTTTTCCAGTTCGAACGTTAAGTATCTTGTCGTTGCAGTCTACTCAATTGAATATAGGTTGAAAAGGATTTGCAAATCACTGTATTCTGTTTATATTCACCATTTACACAACCTGCCAACCTGGGGGGGGGGGGTTAGTTTTTTTTGTCATAAAGAAATACAATCATGTGTGCTTACGGACTGTATCCCTGCAGACTGTATTGAGTTTTATATTGATATACAATGTATATATTATGTTTTTTATGTTGATTTAATAAAAAAAAAAAAAAAAATATATATATATATATATATATATATATATATATATATATATATATATATATATATATATATATATATATATATATATATATATATATATATATATATTTTTTTTTTTTTTTTTTTGTGTGGCCGCGGTCCACGGATCGGTTCCGGGCCACGGCCCGGTGGTTGGGGACCACTGCTGTAGATGAATGCATGGATCAGATTCAAAAACACAATTGGAATTGCAGACCTGCAGTGTAAATACATGTTTCTTATCACTATGATAATACAATAGTTTAGACACGGAAAAAAGGAGAATTAAATACGTGTTGGTTGATGATCAATGCAGACAAAAGGTCATAGTGATCGTCTTCCAAACTATTATTAGGTTCACAAAGGTGTAACATGCTCTGATGACATTAGGCCAAATGCATTTGGCATCTTATTTTGTTGACGACCCTAAAATCTGTGATTTTCAACCACCGATTATTTAAGGAAAATGAACAAAAACATCCCGTTAAATATCTCCCGGCTGGTTGAAACCCCGATGGTGATGTGGAGTGTTTCACTGCCAACATCACAGGAGACACTGGCAGGGGAACGATTACAAACGCTGTGGAGGAGAGCTTTCTACTATGACACTTTTCAGTAGTTTGGAGGAGGGCGCAGAGTGATTTCAGCGAGCTGACTTGACTCCTCCAAATCAATAACTCGTCTCTCTCTCGGAGACAACTGGTGTGGCATTTGAACCAGATAAAACAAGGCTTCCCCTCCACCTCACCTCTGAGAACTGAGCACTCGCACCAAATCCCAATCGGTTGAGGAGGATACAGATGAGTCCGTCTAAATCCCCTTCTGACTCAGCTCTAAACCCCCGCTGGTCCCAGAATAAAAAAATAAAAAAAAGGGGGGGGGGAAAAAACCTAAAACCATCTTAAAAGGAACGGTCCAATCTATGTAGGTTAATACTCACTGTTGCTTCATTTAGCTCTGTTGCAGGCCCACTGGGGCAGCTGTAAAAAGTTCTGGGAGCCAGAAGGCACAAAAGCTTTTATTTATTTATATGATGAGAGAGAATATCTCGCCAAGAAAGAAAACTGGTGCAAATGATGTGGAAAGGAAATAGATTTTGAAGATGTTATCGTGTCCATCGTGGGACAACCGCAACAAAACAAGGGAATGGGCGGCATTACCATTTCATGCTGCGCATGAATGAAATATGCACGGGCAGAATATCGCTGGCAACACGACAATGTCGTCGTCGGGATAAAATCCTATCTCCAAATCCGCCACTTTTCCGGGAAGGGAAGTAGGACAATGATGTAAACGGCACTTAATTCAAGATGGAGATGGCCTGGATGTCGTCTTGACCAATTTAGAGCTCTATTTCGTGGGAGACCGCGAAGGGAATGATGGCGGTAAAGCCCGGGCTGTGGCTACAAAGGCAGAGAACAACTCGAAAATGTGTATTTCTGAGGACCAAAACGAGAACAGACAGGGAGAAAAAGGCAGGAGTAAAAAACCCTAAACACAATGAAGCATTTAACACAGTAAAAGCATTTAAGTCCCATCTTAAAACTCATTTATATACTCTAGCCTTTAATTAGCCCCCCTTTTTAGACCAGTTGATCTGCCGTTTCTTTTCTTTTCTCCTCTGCCCCCCTCTCCCTTGTGGAGGGAGGAGGGGGGGGCACAGGTCCGGTGGCCATGGATGAAGTGCTGGCTGTCCAGAGTCGGGACCCGGGTGGACCGCTCGCCTGTGCATCGGTTGGGCACATCTCTGTGCTGCTGACCCGTCTCCGCTCGGGATGGTCTCCTGCTGGCCCCACTATGGACTGGACTCTCACTATTATGTTAGATCCACTATGGACTAGACTTTCACAATATTATGCTAGACCCACTCGACGTCCATTGCATCCGGTCTCCCCTAGAGAGGGGGGGAAGGGGAGGGGGGGTGTCACCCACATCTGCGGTTCTCTCCAAGGTTTCTCATAGTCATTCACATTGACACCCCACTGGGTTGTGAGTTTTTCCTTGCCCTTATGTGGGCTCTGAACCAAGGATGTCGTTGAGACACTTGTGATTTAGGGCTATATAAATAAACATTAAATGATTGATTGACACAGGCGTCCATTACGGGATAAAGACCGGACTGAACCAGGAGAAGTAAAAAGACGCAAGGTGAGATAACTAGAATATCAGGGCGAGCTCTGATTGGGGCGTGACAAAGTAGCTAGATACATTTTGCACAATTTATCCGTCCTAATTTTCTTTGAGGTCTGTCAAGGTTAATGCGAACTAATCATCATCATTATTAATTTGATTAAAAATCTTAGCGCATTTACTCAGACGTATCTGGCAATGCGTTTCCGGCGGTTTGTCCGATTAGATTTGATCATATTACGCCTATACTGTATATACCTTTATATACCGATATATACCTACCACTGGCTTCCTGTGCAGTTAAGATGTGACTTTAAGGTTTTACTACTTACGTATAAAATACTAAACGGTCTAGCTCCATCCTATTTGTTGATTGTATTGTACCATATGTCCTGGCAAGAAATCTGCATTCCAAGAACTCTGGCTTATTGTGATTCCCAGAGCCCCAAAAAAGTATGTGGGCTTTAGAGCGCTTTCTATTCGGGCTCTAGTACTCTGGAATGCCCTACCGGTAACAGTTAGAGATGCTACCTCAGTAGAAGATTTTTCAGCTTAAAACTCATTTGTATACTCTAGCCTTTAAATAGATCCCTTTTTTAGACTGGATCTTTAGATTGGGTTCATTTTGTTTCTTGCCCTGATGTGGGATCTGAGCTGAGGATGTCATTGTGGCTTGTGCAGCCCTTTGAGACCCGTGTGATTAAGGGCTATATAAATAAACTTTGTTTGATACACCAAAGCGTTTTGTTTGTAAATCAAAAGGTCCGTACAATGAGGGGTTCGTAAATCGAGGTCCCAGTATATCTGTAATAAACTACAGACATAACTGGTAACATCGGCGAGCTCAAGTATTGCCTGATAGAGACAATATGTAAGGTCACTTTGTGATTTGAATACAAGATTATTACTCCCAGCTTTCTACAAGCAGAAACGCCCCAATGTAGCCTTGAGCTTTGCACTTAGTTAGTCCACTGATGCTTCTCAGGTCGTTCAATCGTTCGCAACTGGACTGCTTTGTCCTTCCTTGTCCTGGATAGAGATGTCCCTCTCAGCATTGACTCGTTTGGTAGCCGTCTGTGTAACCTTTCACCTTTGACTATAATAAGCATCAGTGGACATACCCATGAAGGTTCTCATTCATCAAGGTCGTTCAATCGTTCGCAACTGGACTGCTTGGTTTGGCTTGGAAGACGTTTTGCCGCTCATCCGAGTAGGCTTCATTAGTTCGTGTTCATACTTAGATTGGTCAGATCTAGTCCAAACGGTTGGTACCAAAACTCCAAATATTTATAGTCCCCAAAAACCAGGAGAGTGTGCCTGGGCAAGGATGGTTTCACCCTATTGTAGTGCGAAAAACAACAGTTTTTTTGGAGCATAAATATTTGGGGTTTGGCCACCAACCGTTTAGACTAGATCTGACCAATCTCAGCCTATGAGCACAAACTAATGAAGCCTACTCGGATGAGCGGCGAAACGTCTTCCAACCAATCAGTCCAGTTGGGAACGATTGAACGAGCTGGATGAATGAGAACCTTCATAGGTATGTCCACTGATGCTTATTGTAGTCAAAGGTGAAATGTTCCCCAGACGGCTACCGAATGAGTCAATGCTGAGAGGGACATCTCTATTAAAGAGACTCAATCTTTCAGCACATTATTAGCACTGGGAGTTGAGAAAAAGAAGAACGAAAATCAAACTAGTCTTGCAAGAGTTCATCGTCTCTCAAACCTGTGGTCAGCTAATTATCTGCTTCTTGCTCCAGTGGATGTTTAACTCTCTGAACAAGGGTCCTCCTTTTCCTCCATGTCAGCTCGCTCTCTCGCTGATGACATTGTTACACTAATTACAGCTAATTGTTCTACGCTGAATGGATTTAGTCACGTTGCAAATGATACGCCATTGGTCAGTGTCACAGAGTTTCCACAGGAAAAGAAAAATGGTGATGGCGGGAGCGGAAATTTGCACAAATGAATGTAATTAAGAAGCACATTCATTTCTTCTAATTGAGTCGGAGAAACCTCAAAGTGAAACCGAGATTGGTCCCATATGAATAATTGATGCAAGCTGACTGTACTTAACGGGGTGTTGTCGCTTAATAGTGAACATGAACGGTTAAAGCATGCGCTTGTGTACCCAGGTTGGTACCGCTTTGCTCCAATCACTCTCATAAAGCCGTGCCATGAAATCCCGTTATTCATGGGCAGATTGTGTCTAGACAGTCAAATTCCAGTCTTAGTGTAAGCTTGGCATTGGCTCTGAGACGTACAGTGGAAAGGTTTGTGATGCCATAAAAAAAAAAAAAAAGGAATCACATGGTGCTAATGTGTTTTGCACAATAGACCAAGTAGCTTTTTTCCATACATAGTGAGATAGGTAAATCCAAAAGCTTGTATGCACATTTGGGATGGTTCAAGCATGCAGACAGCAAGCCATTAATCAGATTATTACTCTCTTGGCTTCAAAAATAATGAAACCTGCTCACCGAACTTCAGACCCAACAACAATGACTAAGATTTAAAAGAAAGACTGATTTAAATCTATTATGAAGATGAAACACGTCCCTTCTACAATACGTTGACAATACATTGCTGAGCCTATTTTAAAGTCATAATCTTATTATAGCGGCCGTGTTTAAAGGGACTTTAAATGGGGCTGGGCTTATTTTAATAGCAGATTTAGATCTTAGACGGACAAGGTGTAAGCTGGTCATTTGAAAGCCATATGCCACAGATTAAGATACGGCACTGTACTGTAAAGCCCTCCGATGCCTGGTCCATGCACCTGCCACAAAACTCCACTTGGTGACACACAAACAAGCCTTTCAATTCCTCAAAAATCAGTGTACAATGGTACTTCAAGTGTTTTAGGCAAGATATGCGTCTCGGCTAATTGTTGCAAAGTGAATTAATTGACTCATTCTATGTTCAACACATGGTGAATGTTTATATTCCACTTGGAGAAAGCGAACCACCAGGTTTAAGTAAATAATGGTTGAGTCCATAATAAACTAAGGAGCCTTAGTTGGACATTTGCATTTGGACTGTAATTAGCTCTCTCACGAGAATAAGCAATAAAACCAGGCTTTGGAATGCAAAAGTTATAGCTCTATACTGGAGGAGAGATTCCATGCTTATCTTAACGTCAACCTACATGTTATGGTATACATCTGTTGTCTTCCCACTCACTTACACATGAACATCTCCTTACATCAGGAGTGCTCACACTTGTTCTGCAGGCGAGCTACTTTTCAATTGATCAAGTCGTGGGGATCTACCTCATTCATATATATAATTTATATTTACTTATTTATGAAATATATGTTTTTGTTAACAAGTTAAAAGTGTTTAATGATAATGCAAGCATGTTTAACACATATAGTTAATATTGTTAGTAAATTAAAGGTGTTTAATGATAATACAAGAATGTTTAATACATATAGTTAATATTTTTAACATGTTAAAGGTGTTTAAAGATAATGCAAGCATGTTTAACACACATAGTTAATATTGTTAACAAGTTAAAGGTGTTTAATGATAATACATGCATGTTTAACACATATAGATCCCTTTCTTTCATGAAGACCAGAATATAAGTTGGTGTATTACCTGATTCTGATTCTGCCCGGGAGGGGGTGACAAGACCAGAAATACACATCAGTTCCAATCAAAAATGTGTTGCCTTAGCAAATGTCAGAGTGATCTCTGCAAGATCCCGCAAAAAAACATCTGGTCTTAATCGCTAGCATTAGCTTATACTGTAGCTAGAGATGGACATAACTTTGTTTTCCAACCATGGAAGGGAGGAAAGTGAATGTGAAGGACATTGCTTGGAAGAGGAAGATATTCATTGAATAAAAAAAAATCACAAACAGAAAAAAACATGACTGAGTGTGTGGCCAATAAAATAAATACAAGCAGAAATAAAATAATTAAAAACTTGTATAGCTAATTTACTAGCATTATCATGATTTAACCCTTGTATGGTGTTCGGGTCTGTGGGACCCGTTTTCATTTTTTATTAAAAGAAAAATGAAACAATTAATACATTTTTCAAACAGAGTCACTGACTTTGGATCATTTTCTGTGAAGAACATATGTCAGAATACATATTTAATGACCACACACCATATACCCCCCTACACATTTCTATTACATATAAAATGTCCGGGTCCACTGGACTAATATAATCGGGGCTAATAGAAGTGTGGAAATTGATGTTCTGTGTACCACACGCACCCACAGCAGGCCTAGACAGGAGGAGGACACACGTAGGTACACAGAATATCAGAGGGTCAAATGTGCGAGAAAATGAGAGCAGACAGTGTTGACTAACAATGTTGCAACCTTGTGTGGGAATCGCAGGTGCAGAAACACAAAAGAAGAATCCCTGTGGGATGCAGAAACTGGCAGAGAAAATGTCCATGCAACGTTCATATTGTTGTTACTCAGCCAGTGTTTGTGGGTCTGATGGACCCGTTGCATTGTGTGGCTTTTAATGCCTCACAATCAAACACGTTTATGTTAAAATACTGAACAGATGTTTATTGGAATAAGGTAAACATCTGTTCAGTATTTTAACATAAAATTGTTTGATTGTGATCACACTTTTATGTTAAAATACTGAACAGATGTTTATTGGAATAAGGTAAACATCTGTTCAGTATTTTAACATACAATTGTTTGATTGTGAGGCATTAAAAGCCACAAAATGCAACGGGTCCCTCAGACCTACAAACGCTGGCTGAGTAACAACAATATGAACACCTGGGAACACTTTTATGTTAAAATACTGAACAGATGTTTATTGGAATAAGGTAAACATCTGTTCAGTATTTTAACATAAAATTGTTTGATTGTGAGGCATTAAAAGCCACAGAATGCAACGGGTCCATCAGACCTACAAACGCTGGCTGAGTAACAACAATATGAACACCACACGGGTTAAAATGTCATGTAAAATTCCATAACATGTGACCTCTGTTTGCAATCCGTCAAGTCAAAAACATACCTTATTGCTCGCTACTTATAAATACGCTAGAGCTACAACTGGTTCGGAACTCACGGTGTTCGGATTGTAATCATCCAAATATAATTAGCAGCAAGGGAGAGCGACAACAAGTAAGCTAGCTGAATGGGTCTATAACTAGCGAGCTTGTTTTGGTTCTCCCGGTCGTCCTGTCCTGCAACTCAGTGCGCCATTTAGGCAAGAGGATCATCAAATACTTTCTGTTTGGAAGTGATATCTTGACGCAAAAATTAACATTTTAAAATGCGTTTTCGTGGACATTTCACATGCCCGTGAAGTGAATTAACTCATATCATGTTTTGCTTATGGTGACGATTTATATCCTACTTGGACAAGGCAAACCACCAAGTTTAATTAAACAGTAGTGTTTCAGTTTGAGCACATAATAAGATAAGCCCCTTAGTTTGATATTCGAAGGTGGATTGGATCACTTCTCGTAGGAAAAGAGGCTCTAATTGGGACTTCGGAATGCAAAAGTGATAGCCCTATCCTTGAGAAAAGACTACCTGTCGAGCTCAAAGCCAACATTGAAGTTATGACTTAAATCAGTTGTTTTTTTAGACACTTTCACATGAACATCTCCTTACATGGTCAGGTTGTGTTCTTCTGAATTAACACACACCCAGACACAGGAAGAAGGGATATAAGATCGGGGCTAATAGAAGTGTTCATTTAATTTCATTTAATTTGACCTAGGCTCCTCTGAGTACTGCAGACCTGTTTAATGAGGCTCTCTTGTAATATATCAACTTTTTGTTCAGCAAAGAGTCTCCGACGTCTCTTTTGATCCAGCCGCACTGTCGTGTCACCCTTCTGCCCAGGAGTGGGTGATAAGACCCTGTCATTGATTATGACTTCCGACATATTTGTTTGGAGTTGTCAATAATCAAACTGAAAAATTGCAGTCAGATTTTGGTAATCCTTGCAGTAAACATACAGTAGCGATTGTTTAGCCCTCCTGCCCGGGAGGGGGTGACGAGACCAGGAATACACTTCACCTGCATGTTCAAATTGTGCTGTTTCTGCAGGTAAATTAATTTCAACTTGATTTGAGATTGTTTTGAGTTAAGAGCTACGTCACAGAACCAATTAAGCTCGTAAGTTGAGGTAAGTGCACTGGCTTCCTGTGCACTTAAGACATACTTGCCAACCCTCCCGGATTTTCCGGGAGACTCCCGAAATTCAGCGCCTCTCCCGAAAACCTCCCGGGACAAATTTTCTCCCGAAAATCTCCCGATTTTCCATGCGGACCTGAGTGAGGACAGCCTGTTTTCATGTCCGCTTTCCCACTATATAAACAGCGTGCCTGCCCAATCACGTTATAAAACGTGAAAAAAAGACAATATAACATACATCCATAAACGTGGATGCATGTGAAAAGTGCAATATATTTATCTGTACAGTAACCTATTTATTTATTTATATATGTACCTTATTGCTTTTTATGACGTTTGAAGTTTTGATTTTAATTAAACTAATAATTAATTTAATAACACATAATTTTGAAAAAAAACAACGTTACACAGTGAAATTAGTGTTATTTCTACTTTTAGAAATAGTGACAGAGAATAGAACGAGGATGGACAATTCAACCCTTAGCTCACTCCTTTCCTGCAAAATAAATTTCACAGATGCTGCCAACACCTATGCTCCTTCAAAGGCTGTGCTTCTGGCTGCAAAGCATTGCACTTTCAAGTACAACAATGAGTAGATGAGTGTTATGTGTGTGTATGTGTGTAAATAAATGAACACTGAAATTGAAGTATATATATATATATATATATATATATATATATATATATATATATATATATATATATATATATATATATATATATAATTTAAAAAAAAAAATATATATATATATATATATATATATATATATATATATATATATATATATATATATATATATAATTTAAAAAAAAAAAATATATATATATATATATATATATATATATATATATATATATATATATATATATATATATATATATATATATATATATATATACGAAATACTTGACTTGGTAAATTCTAGCTGTAAATATACTCCTTCCCTTCTTAACCACGCCCCCGCCCCCAACCACGCCCCGCCCCACCCCCCAAAATCGGAGGTCTCAAGGTCTCAAGTATGACTTAAGATGTGACTTTAAGGTTTTACTACTTACGTATAAAATACTACACGGTCTAGCTCCATGCTATCTTGCCGATTGTATTGTACCATATGTCCCGGCAAGAAATCTGCGTTCAAAGAACTCCGGCTTATTAGTGATTCCCAGAGCCCAAAAAATGTCTGCGGGCTACAGAGCGTTTTCTATTCGGGCTCCAGTACTCTGGAATGCCCTCCCGGTAACAGTTAGAGATGCTACCTCAGTAGAAGCATTTAAGTCCCATCTTAAAACTCATTTGTATACTCTAGCCTTTAAATAGACCCCCTTTTTAGACCAGTTGATCTGCCGTTTCTTTTCTTTTCTCCTCTGCCCCCCTCTCCCTTGTGGAGGGGGGGGGACACAGGTCCGGTGGCCATGGATGAAGTGCTGGCTGTCCAGAGTCGGGACCCAGGGTGGACCGCTCGCCGACGTCCATTGCATCCGGTCTCCCCTAGAGGAAAGGGGGTCACCCACATCTGCGGTCCTCTCCAAGGTTTCTCATAGTCATTCACATTGACATCCCACTGGGTTGTGAGTTTTTCCTTGCCCTTATGTGGGCTCTGAACCGAGGATGTCGTTGTGGCCTGCGCAGCCCTTTGAGACACTTGTGATTTAGGGCTATATAAATAAACATTGATTGATTGCTTGATTGCTACTACTGTATTACAAAATGACCAGATGTGTTTTAGCTGACTTTTTTGTGGTGTGCCTGCATTGAGGACTTAAACTCTCTGTCACTATAGTTCTGCATCAACTTTACAACGACAGCCTGTACAATTAACAAAGGCACACAGCAAAACATTGCATTTAATTAAAGACGATGCTTCATTTTACGATGTCAACAAAACTTAACTGACCACATCGCGAGGCTTTTGTTTTATCACGATCGCCCACCGCAACTGCACGGGGCGATACAGCTCCCGAGCCAATACGGGTTGCTAATGACCTTTTTTGAAGTGGAATCATCCATAGAAAGAAACTCCAGCAAAAAGTCACTCTTGATGATGAGCCGTGCAGTCATGATGACACATTGACAACTTTTTTCCAAAATGCACAAATTAACACCGCGTGTCATTATGTCATCACGCCAAGGTGCAATTGGATACAACCGCGACACCGCTTCATACGCAATTCCCATAGACGGGACTTCGGTTTTAGAGATTCTATGAAGAAAAGAAAAAAAAAACGTATCGAAGTGTGACTGCAGCCGTGACAACACATGACTGATGGCGGGCTGGTGAGGTAAGCCCAGAGGGGGAGGGTGGGGGGGACCAGAGCCCATAAAATCAACAGCCGTCTAACTCATAAATAATACAAACATAAAATGTCACATGAACTTTATTTCCAGAATGGGCGGCCTAATAACGACGGGCGCTTAAAGGAGAGGAGAAATTCATCGCCGTGAGAATGCCACACGGATCGCCTTTGGGACGGGCAATTATTCAGCGTCAGTTGACATTCAGGTGTGAGAGAAAGCACCGTTTTTTGGAAACAATACAGATTTTAACTCCCAATTTTCCTCCTGCTTCTTTAGTTCCTCGGCCTTCCTCTCCATCTTCTTTTCTCCGCTCGTGTTCTCTCTGCTTTACAAATTGAGCCAACGCCAGAGGAGATTGGTACCGCCTGGCGCTCATTGATAAAACTATATCTAATCCATTTCAGGACCCCCCACTGTCATGACACTCTCACCTCCGGCAGGGTCAACATACTGAGGATTCATCCTAAGTCCCTCTGTGAGGTCTTAGGTTTGTGACAGAGAAAGTGGACTAGATGAATGATGTGACTTTAAATCAGGGCTAATCAACTGAATTGTTTTGGGGTCCTCATTTCCAGACAGCTCAAGACCAGGGGACAGGACTTCTCCCTTTATATAGTCCGGAGATCCAACATCCTTTACAGCAAACGTTCGATTTTGGTCTAATTTTGTCAGGAATTTAGCGATTTCACCATCTACGGTCCGTAATATCGTCAAAAGTTTCAGGGAATCTGGAAAAATCACAGCAAGGCCGAAAACCAAATTTGAATGCCTGTGATTTTCTTTCTTTCTTTCTTTAGTTTATTTCGAACATGAACACACTTACATCTTAATACGTCACACAATTTCATCATTTCATTTTACATCATGCCCGAAAAGGAGTAGGAAGAAGCAAAGCTTATTTAATCCTACCCCTTTCCCACTTCAAAGCGTTTACAATGATATAGAATCATTTACTGACCTTTTTATACAATAAAATAACATCTATGAATTAGTATACACAACAGTTTTATAATATGTAATTAATTAATTCAGTCATTATTAACATACTAAGATGAAGAATATCTTATTTTTAATAAGGTTAGAAGTATTTCTCATAATTGTTCTTCTTTGTACTTTGTAAGCACTATTATTTTGTACAACCTCTTAAACTGGATCATATCAGTACAATTTTTAACTTCTTTACTTAATCCATTCCATAATTTGATTCCACATACTGATATGCTAAAAGTTTTAAGTGTTGTACGTGCATATAAATGTTTTAAATTATTTTTTCCTCTAAGGTTATATTTCTCCTCTTTAGTTGAGCAGAATTGTTGTACATTCTTTGGTAGCAGGTTATATATTGCTTTGTACATCATTTTAGCTGTTTGCAATTTTACCAAATCACCAAACTTTAATATTTTTGACTTAATAAATAAAGGGTTTGTATGTTCTCTATATCCAACATTATGTATTATTCTAACTGATCTTTTTTGTAATACGGTTAGCGAATGTAGCGCACATTTGTAGTTATTTCCCCATATTTCTGCACAATAAGTCAGATATGGTAACACTAGTGAGCAGTAGAGAATATGAATTGATTTTTGGCCCAGGACGTGTTTTGTTTTATTCATTATTGAAATGTTTTTTGCCACCTTATGTTGTATGTTTTGTATATGAGATTTCCAGTTCATTTGATCATCTATTAATACTCCCAAAAATCTGGTTTCTTTTACCCTTTCGATGTCTACTCCGTCTATTTGTATTCGTGTACGATGCTCTTTTCTACTATTACCAAATAGCATTATTTTAGTTTTACTGAGATTCAGAGATAGTCGGTTTTTGTCAAACCATCTTTTTAATTTGTTCATTTCTTCTGTTATTATTTGTATTATCTTCTGTGTGTTCTCTCCTGAACAAAAAGCAGTTGTATCGTCTGCAAATAAAACTAACTTTAAGTCTTTGTAACTTTACAGATGTCGTTTATATAACGATTAAACAATCTTGGTCCCAATATTGATCCCTGCGGTACACCACAGGATATATCTAGCCGTGTTGACATATTTTCACCCATCTTCACATATTGCTTCCTGTTGGTTCAAATGTTCCATCCCTTAGGCGGTACTGCATCAAAAAGCGACATCAGCGTGTAAAGGATATCACCACATAACCTCAGGAACACTTGAGAAAACCACTGTCAATAACTAGAGTTTGTCGCTACATCTGCAAGTGCATGTTAAAACTCTATTATACAAAGCCAAAGCCGTTTATCAACAACACCCAGAAACGCCGCCGGCTTCGCTGGGCCCGAGCTCATCTAAGATGGACTCATGCAAAGTGGAAAAGTGTTCTGTGGTCTGACGAGTCCACATTTCAAATTGTTTTTGGAAACTGTGGACGTCGTGTCCTCCGAACCAAAGAAGAAATAACCATCCGGACTGTTGTAGGCGCAAAGTTAAAAAGCCAGCCTCTGTGATGGTATGGGGGTTACAAGAGTGCTGCTTCTGCACTCTAGAGCTTTTAAAAATATTATGCAAAAATGTAAGTTCCTCAAAAAAGCTTTCAACTGAAATCTGGGGTCCAACAGTTGAATAGCTCAAATGATGAAAAAAAAGAGAGGACCTAAAATGGAACCTTGAGGAACACCAATTGGAGGGGTGGGTGGGTGTGTGTGTGTGTGGGAGGGGGGGGAGGAGTAAAACAATATTCAGTCAAAGGCTGGACTCTAAGGAGGGGGTCCAGACTGAGGCCAAGAAAAAAAAAAACTCATAGCCATAACACATAACAACCAGTTACATAGAACCAACAAAACTTGCAATATATATATACTTTTCAAATGACCAAGTCGAGGTGAGATGTATATATATATATATATATATACATATATATATATATATATATATATATATATATATATATATATATATATATATATATATATATATATATATATATATATATATATATATATATATATATATATATATATATATATATATATATATATATATATATATATATTTATTAAGGGTTGGAATTGTGGGTTAAATCACCAAAATGATTCCCGGGCGCGGCACCGCTGCTGCTCACTGCTCCCCTCACCTCCCAAGGGGTGAACAAGGGGATGGGTCAAATGCAGAGGACAAATTTCACCACACCTAGTGTGTGTGACAATCATTGGTACTTTAACTTAACTTAACTTAATATATATATATATATATATATATATATATATATATATATATATATATATATATATATATATATATATATATATATATATATATATATATATATATGGGGACGGCGTGGGGAAGTTGGTAGAGTGGCCGTGCCAGCAATCGGAGGGTTGCTGATTACTGGGGTTCAATCCCCACCTTCTACCATCCTAGTCACGACCGTTGTGTCCTTGGGCAAGACACTTCACCCTTGCTCCTGATGGGTGCTGGTTAGCGGCTTGTATGGCAGCTCCCGCCATCAGTGTGTGAATGTGTGTGTGAATGGGTGAATGTGGAAATACTGTCAAAGCGCTTTGAGTACCTTGAAGGTAGAAAAGCGCTATACAAGTATAACCCATTTATCATTTAATATATATATATATATATATATATATATATATATATATATATATATATATATATATATATATATATTTGAAAAGTAGCTCGCCTGCTGAAAAAGTGTGATCACCCCTGGTTCGGAGTCTTAATAAACCCTATATATGTGCATTTAATGAAGTTTCCATATGATTTTTTTTTTTTACCTAATTTTTGCTTTAGTAAACAATATTCTTATTGACTTAAAATTAACTGGTAACCGATATTAAAATGTATTCCCGTCCACATAGGAAAGTCTGGTCTTCCATTTAAAACGAATGTGCTTTAACAAATATTATGTCATCGGCGAATGGTAATTAGCGCAGTGTTTGAGCAGGTGGGTGTAATATGAGATGGTTAAGTCAGTGAATAGCAATGAGATGATGAGCGAGTCCGCCTATATGTATGAACGAGTGAAAACACCCGGTCACCATGGTGAATATATCCAAGAGGGAGGAAGCGGTTTGATCACTGCATTTGAACGAGCGAAGGGGGGACGTCAGCTCATCTTGTAAATATGAGCTTTCTCGCCGCATCCTGCAGGTCTTCCATCAGAAAAAGGAGGGACCTCTGCATGTAAATGAACAGAAAAGCCATCGACGGGATGTCACCCGTCTCGTCTAATGTCGAACAAATGTATTCACAATCACACTCGTGTTGACACCCCGCGCCCGGACCTGTCAGCGCAGATGCCGGGGAGGCGGATTCACCAAGGACTGTTGTCTCACTTACAGCTATGACACGATGCCGATGAGGTGTATGAAAAGCAATTTAATTCTACCTGTCCTGCAGAGTTTTTTGGCTGATGTATAAAGAGAGAAAGAAAAATTGAAGAGACACACTCTTGTACTTTGACATGTCTCCCTCAGAGCCAACAAGGCCTTCTCTGTTGGCCTAACATAAATCATGATCATAAATTGATAAAAGTTAATTTAATTTTGTAGATGCTTTCCATAAATACAGTTGTGCTCATAAGTTTACATACCGTGGGAGAATTTATGATTTATTGGCCATTTTTCAGAGAATATGAATGATAACACAAAAACCTTTCTTCCACTCATGCTTAATGGTTGTGTGAAGCTATTTATTGGCAAACAACTGTGTTTACTCTCTTTAAATCAAAATGACAAAAGAAAGTACCCAAATGACCCTGATCAAAAGTTTACATACCCCAGTGACTTTGATCTGATAACATGCACAAAAGTTGACACAAACAGGTTTGAATGGCTAATCAAGGTTCCAATCCTCACCTGTGACCTGTTTGTTTGTAATTATTGTGTGTGTATAAAGGGTCAGTGAGTTTCTGGGTTTCTGACAGACCATTGCATCTTTCATCCAGTGCTGCACAGATGTTTCTGGATTCTGAGTCATGGGGAAGGCAAACTAATTGTTAAAGGATCTGCGAGAAAGGGTAATTGAACTGCATAAAACAGGAAAGGGGTATACAAAGATATCCAAGGAATTGAGAATGCCGATCAGCAGTGTTCAAACGCTGATTAAGAAGTGGAAAATGAGGGATTCAGGTAGACCAGCAAAGATTTCAGCCACAACAGCCAGGAAAATTGTTCGAGATGCAAAGAAAAATCCACAAATAACTTCAGCTGAAATACAGGACTCTCTGAAAAATTGTGGTGTGGCTGTTTCAAGATGCACAATAAGGAGGCACTTGAAGTAAAATGGGCTGCATGGTCGAGTCGCCAGAAGAAAGCCATTCTTTTTTCTTTTTTTTTCTTTTTTTTATTGAATTTGAGAGGTATAACAATATACAATAGAACAGTAATCATATGTTCCCCTTTTTTTCCCTCCCACTTCCAAGAAAAGCAACCCAACACATACCCCATACACACATAACCCCCCACCCCCCTCCCAGGTCCTACATAAGTTAAAGGTACAGTCACAAATGAAAAATAATTAGTATATCACTTTCTTCTCAATATAGGCAGATAGTAAATATACACCCGAAATAAATATACATAAAAAAAACAAAAAATAAAAAATAAAAAAAAGGAAGCTGGTTTATGAAAGGTGAACATTTCATGAGTCCTGTAGCATCTTTAATTTAGCTATGTAGTCAACCACACAGCCCCAAACAGAATACAACTTCCCAGGTGCCCCCCTAAGATTGAACTTTATTTTCTCCAGATCTAAATACATCATAAGGTCTTTAAGCCATAAGGAGGCTTTGGGGCAGAATGGTGACTTCCACTCCAGCAAAATTCTCCTACGTGCTAATAAGGATGCAAAGGCGATACTATCCTTACATTTTCTCCTTATTTGGGGATCTGATACCGTCCCAAAAATAGCCATTTCTGCACATGGTGTCAGGTTTAAATCCAATGCCTTAGCAAGGTGTTTGAAAATAGTTGTCCAATAATCCAGCAAATGGGGACAAGACCAAAACATGTGCGTCATGTTTGCAGGTGTCATGTAACATCTGTTACAAGTATCCAAGATATTGGGGTATATTTTGGAGAGTTTGGAATTAGTGAAATAAATACGGTGGACAACCTTAAATTGTATTAAATTAAGCCTCGAACAGGATGTACTGTTGTTAATTCGGGTTAAGGCAGAATCCCAATCTCCATCATCTATAGATCTGCCAAGCTCTTCTTCCCAATTCCCTCTGATTTTATCAAGAGATGTTTTACTAAACTGGGATATTAAGATGTACATTTTGGAGATTAGGCCTTTCTGATTTGTGGGAATATCTAAAATTGAGTCAATTAGCGAATTAGGTGGAGTATTAGGGAAAAAGAGACTATTTGATTTAACAAAATTACGAACCTGAAAGTATCGAAATAGGTGAGATTTTGGTAGGTCAAATTTTTCACACAGTTCACTGAAACTAGCGAAGACATCACCAATATATAAGTCCTTTAGCCTGCTAAGGCTTGACTGCTTCCATAGAGAAAATGCTACATCTGTGCTAGGAGGGAGGAAAAGGTGGTTATTATGAATGGGGCTGTGGTTGGATAAGCCCCGCAGGCCGAAAGTATTTCTAAATTGACACCAGATTCTAAGGGTAGATATGACGATTGGACTACAAGTAAATTGGAATGGTCGATAAGGTAATTTTGATGTAAGCATATCCAAGAGAGAGGTAGAACAGGAACTAGCTTCAGACTTGCACCAGATTAATTCAGGTTCTTGGATCCAGAGAGTCACTTTGTGTATGTTAGCTGCCCAATAGTATTGTTTTAGATTAGGGAGTGATAAACCACCTACGGACCTATGCCTTTGCAGGAACTCTCTCCTAATCCTGGGAGTCTTGCCTAAGAAAGCAATTTCTGCGCAAATGTCACAAAGTATCCCGCTTACATTACGCCAAACAGCACAGAGACGAGCCTCAAAACTTCTAGAACAAAGTAATTTGGAGTGATGAGACCAAAATGTAACTTTTTGGCCACTCGACCGTGCATTTGTGGAAGAAAGGTTTTTGTGTTATCATTCATATTCTCTGAAGAATGGTTAATAAATCATATAACGAGGGTATGTAAACTTATGAGCACGACTGTATATAAAAGTATTTATCATATTCTCTTCATGTCATATTAGGCTACAGTGTTGGTTATTTTATGTTTCGGCTTTTATCCAATCAGAATTCAGCGAGCTAATTGCCAGGGCTGTATGAATTCTGCCGGAGCCCTTCTGACCCAACATAAGCAGTGGCTGTGCGGTGTAAACGAACAAGGACATTCAGTTATTAGATAGTTACAATAGCCAATCAGATCAAGAGTTGATGACAGTAGCCCAGACCTGGGCAAATTAAGGCCCGGGGGCTTTTCAATCTGGCCCGCCGGACATTCCCAAATTTATTTTTTTTAGATCTTTAAGATGGAAACTGTAGTCGCCATTATGATGTTTTCAAATGACCGTAAGTCTTGAACTATAGAAAATATATCAATGGTGGGAATCTTCACTTTTGGATGATATACTCATTACTATGGTAATGTTGTTACGGCACATGCGCAGTCTGCTTCTCCCCGTGCTTGATTTGTCCCCTGTCTTCTCCCTTGTGCCCGCAGTGTTTTCCTTCCGTTGCCTTGGTTTCGAGTTGTGCGTCTCGCTCCCTTCGACTTCTCCCCTGGATCTCGACTGCCTTCCCGAAACGACACCCCCTCGCATAGACACGGACTCTGACGCTTCTCTCTTGCCCCTGGATCTTTCGCCTGCTTACGGACATCCTTTTTGCCTCGCCCTCTTGGACTTTCAGTTTGGAACAACACCTCCCGGTAACACTAAACAGATAACTGCTTCACAGTCTCACACCATACACACTCTTGAATTTAGTCACACTCCATTCTATAGTTTATTAAGTATATTGTTCATTATTTATTATAATATGTTGTTGATATATATAATAAATACATAGAGCAATATGCACCTCTGGTGTCTGAGCCGTGATTTCCCTCTGTTAAACCATAACAAATCGAATTAGTTACTATGGTAATCTAAGTCACCGTAGCTCAGACCAGGCACCAAGCAGTGTGGGTGGGGAGCGTTTCCACAGAGTGGTTCCAGAGCGAGCCTGAAAATGTGGATGTCAGGGATAGACGTGGAAGGAGATTTTTACAACAAAGTTCTAAAGCTTAGTTATAATCAGATATATCAGATTGTAGGTGTTTTTTCCCCTTCTTGTTCATATTTCGCTGTTAGTTGCATTTTTGTTGCGTTTCCCTTGATTGTAGAATATGTCAATCGAGAGAGGGGGCGACGTTCATATTTTGTCAATATTCAGTGTTTTATCGTTCATAGTTCATGTACATTCTGAGTGTCTCATTCAGTGAAAAAAAGTTAAAATTCCATTTCGTTTTTTAAGTCTGTCTGTCATAACGTTTTTAGCATTCAATCAGACATTATTATGAGGTTTTGTATTAGTGTTCATAAAAATAGATACACCGGCCCCAGACACATTTTTTTTCTCTAAATTTGGCCCCTCCGAGTCAAAATAATTGCCCAGGCCTGCAGTAGCCCATCGTTACATTAAACGTGACTGTTACTGGCTACTCACTTGTCACTCCCAAGTGATTCAAAGTCGTACTAAAACATTTTTAAATATTTTTGAACGCAGTGTGTAATGTTCTATATTGTCAATGGAACATTATAAGTTTCGGCGTTGTTTACTGGCGTAATATTGCAGTCTGCACGCATCTCTTATGTATGACTGCCATCTACTGGTCACGCGTATCATTACACCATTGCCATGATCCGTGGTCCGGATCATGTTTTTGTATTTTCTGTTAGTTTTGGACTCCTTGAGTTCCTGTTTGTGACACCTCTGAGTTTAGTCTGGTTGCCACGGCTGCTTATAGTTTTCACCTGCCTCTGGTGTTCGGGACGCTCGCCTGTTTTTAATCAGAGGCAATATTTAAGCTTGCCTTTGCCAGTCAGTCGTCCTGGCGTCATTGTTTGGTTCCTGCTACTGTTACGTAATTTTTGCTTGTCTTTAGTCTGTGCTAAGCAGTAGCATTAGCTTCAAGTGCGATCGGCACCTTGTTTCCGTCGGTTTGTTTTCTGTTTTGTACCTCGTTGAGTGTTTTTTATGTTCCTACCTGCAAGTCCTGTCCGGAGTCGTCCGTTTGTATCCCGGGAGAAAGAACCGCGCAGTAAGCTGCAACCCCGCCGTGACAACCATGTACCAAATGACATTGCTTCGAGGTCGGTAAGCACAATCATAATTATTCCGTACATTAGGTGCACTGGGTTATAAGGTGCACTGTGGATTTTTCAGAATATGAAAGGATTTAGTCTGAAAAAATACGGTATATTTAATTTAATTGCTGATGCGGGTTTATAAATGTTTAAATGCGCCAAAAAATAGCCTGTTTAGAACACTGTTGAGGTGATTCAATGCACAGTAGGTGTGTCTCTGTATAGTCGTGGTCATGTGGGGACATAATTTATGGTATCTTGAGAGGTATTTATTGAGTAGCAGTAGCACTGAAGGCCTAGGTGGGAAACGCACGGCCTGCCACTGTTGACATGGCACTCTGCAAAAACTTGCCAAGTGTTGGCGAGTTACTCGAGCCACTCTGCACAATATACTTTATAAAGCTTATAGAGGATCACATAATATCCACTAGGACCAGAATAAATATGATGTGTACGTTGGGTATGTGACAATGACACATTGGCCAGGGAGCCAAAATATCCTTCTTCGTGTTATTTTTCTGTCGAGTCTTCACTACTAATGGTAGGAAGGAACATCAGAACTATGTCAGATTCGTACCCCTCCACCCCTCCTCCTCCATCAGCTAATTATTTCTGCTTTCTTTTTTATGTTCTGTATGTTTGCAACTTCAATGGCCCCTTTTATGGAGAGAAATCAGTGGGCAGCAAACTAATCAGTAACAGCTGTCCTGTGAATTATGTGATTCATCCCGAAGCGCCGCAGAAATTCGAATTAACAGGCAAAACTCCTCTTAAACCGGACAGATTAGCGCTGCATATTTACAGAACTTAGACATACAGCATTAAAGCGACAACATGTTGTAATTATTCTTTAAAATCATGTTGGCAAGACTAGTGTTGCTCCTATCGCCATGGCAACCTTCAACCAAAACTAACTTTGGCTACAATATATGAATAATTCCTTTTACAAAACCCAAATCCAGTAAAATTGGCATGTTGTGTAAACCGTAAATAAAAACAGAATAGAATGATTTGCAAATCCTTTTCAACCTATATTCAATTGAATAGACTGCAAAGACAAGATACTTAACATTTGAACTGGTAATCTTTGTTATTTTTTGCAAATATTAGCTCATTTGGTATTCGATGCCTGCAACATGTTTCAAAAAAGCTGGCACAAGTGGCAAAAAAGACTGAGAAAGTTGAGGAATGCTCATCAAACACTTATTTGGAACATCCCACATGTGAACGGGCTTATTGGGAACAGGTGGGTGCCATGATTGGGTATAAACGCAGTTTCCATGAAATGCTCAGTCATTCATAAACAAGGATGGGGCGAGGGTCACCACTTTGTGAACAAATGCGTGAGCAAGTTGTCGAACAGTTTAAGAACAACATCTCTCAACCACCTATTGCAAGGAATTTAGGGATATCACCATCTACGGTCCGTAATATCATCAAAAGGTTCAGAGAATCTGGAGAAATCACGGCAAGGCCGAAAACCAACATTGAATGCCCGTGACCTTCGATCCCTCAGGCGGTACTGCATCAAAAAGCGACATCAGTGTGTAAAGGATATCGCCACATGGGCTCAGGAACACTTCAGAAACCCACTGTCAGTAACTACAGTTTGTCGCTACATCTGTAAGTGCAAGTTAAAACTCTACTATGCAAAGCCAAAGCCATTTATCAACAACACCCAGAAACTCTGCCGGCTTCGCTGGGCCCCGAGCACATCTAAGATGGACTAATGCAAAGTGGAAAAGTGTTCTGTGGCATGACGAGTCCACATTTCAAATTGTTGCTGCAATTAAGTTCTAAGTTAATGATTATTTGCACACAAAAAAAATAAGTTTCTCAATTCGATCATTACATTTATTTTCTTTGCAGTGTGTTCAATTGAATATAAATTCAAAATGATTTGCAAATAATTGTATTCTGTTTTTATTTATCATTTACACAACGTGCCAACTTCACTGGGTTTGCATTTTGTATTATTGCATTTTTATGTATTTTATTTATTCATATATTTATACATACATTTTTATGATTTGGTTTGCCTTTCATCACTGAATATGCAAGTATCAGTTATTTTTCTCCCCTTATAAAGGTCACATTTAAACACAGGAAGGGAGCAATCAGCAAATTGCTAAGAATTGCAGAAGGGGTATGATTGAATTAGCTCCGTTTCTTCCTACTCCTTTTCAGACATAGTGAACTGTGCAAAAATAAGCCATAATGGAACTTGTTTAAATAGTGGTGGACCATCCAGGACCCTTTTCATTTGTGTACCAGCTCTGCTGAACTGTGCTTTATTTGGTTTGGTCATTGTTTACATTCTATTTGCACTACAGCATCACTATTTATTAGGGAATCTTTGGGCACTACACGATTCGATTCGGTTCTTGGGGGCAACGATTCGATTCAAAAACGATTCTTGATTCAAAATCAATACATTTTTAAAAAACATGAGGTGCCACTTCAATATATACCTACATTCTTCCATGGAATACATAAACAGCTGTGATGAATGTCTATATTACTTAAAATAAAAATGGTTTTGTTTAATAAAGTCAGTTCTGTTCAGTCCAGTTCCAGTTTGTTTGGAACACGCATACGATACAATGCAATGCATCACATTTTTCCAGTTCTTTCATTACAGCACAGCCGAAAAGGAGTAGGAAGAAGCAGAGCTTTATTAATCCTACCCCTTTTCATACCATAGCAATTTTATCCCATTTCCATGTCCCCTCTAACAGAACACTGAATAAAAAAATAATAAGTAAATAATATACCGTAGTAAGAAAACAAATATTAAATACATACGTTCTTTCTGTCTTGCCTCTGGTGAGGGCGGTCACATTCTTTTCCGCTCCCTTCTTCTCCCTGCTTGCTCTCTTTGTTTTTGTCTTGTCTACACTTTTTTGAAGCCTCTTTCTTTGCACTGTCCTCCAAATCTAAACATCAGACATGGAAATGATCAGCTGGACTCTCGACTCGATTGACAAAATATTTTCGACGAGGAAATGAGGTTCTGGGAAGCCTGGCCTGGCCTGGCCTCTCAGTCCTTTCCATCGAGGATGTGGAAGACATCTACCTGTTTGGAACCGTGATCGCGGGGCACCTGCTGATTGGGCTGGGCATTGCTCTGGTGTATCGTCAAATTCGTAAGACGATGGCAGCCACTCAAGGGGCCCAGAGGCTGTTTGTCGCAATGGCAGGTATGGGCCAGGCTGTGGCATCACAGACTGGGGCGATTTCTGAACTGAATCGCAAGATAGATCACATCATGGAAAAGCTGGTAAGGGAAAAATTGGATATGACGGCCAGCATGGACGAATAGAACAGACAAGCCGTTATAATGTCTGTTCGCGGAAAAACAAAAATCCTAATCTACGATTTGACTCCCTCAAATGGCCTTGACGCTCCAACAACAGGAGCAGGCTGTTCTGAAAACATCCCAGAGGACACCTCAATGACGGACGCTCTTGACCTACCTCCCTCCTCAACGACACCTGGAGTCGAACTTTTGTTTGCATGCACAACGGCCCCAGGCCTATGAACATGAACACTACATCAACACACCCAAGACAATGGGCATACACACACACACACACACACACCCTCCCCCACCCCACGCCTTCACCACCGCTTGATTCCCCTTCGGGGTGATGGACGGCTGGCAGCGCTTCATAGCAGCAGTCGACCTCCAGGGCCCCAACTCCCCCGCCCCCCCCTCTGTTGCGAGTTGTCGTGATTAAATGTAACATGTTTATGTGTGCATGGCATGGAGGTTTTTTCCCACTCCAGACTAGGCCCCCTTAGGAGACCCAGTCTAGATTGTATTTTTTTACTCATCTTCTTCCCCAGCGTTTTACCTTTTTCCCACCTTTTACGGGGCGCCTCATGGCGACCCATCAGCGCTCCTGTTCTGTAACCCTGTACACTGTTTGTTTGTCTAATCTTGAACGGGTTTGTGCTGAAAACAAAGTTTTGTTGTACTTGTTGCAATGACAATAAAGACCTATCCTATCCTATCCTATCCTATCATCTTCTCATTTTTATTTTTATTTTTTAAGTTCAAGATGTTCATCATAATTGTTCTTTTTTGTGATCCCCTGTAGTTTGAACAGTCTCTTAAACAGCATCATATTGGTGCATATTACTTAATCCATTCCATCATTTCATTCCACATACGGATATGCTCAAGGTTTTAAAGTGTTGTACGCACATACACATGTTTCAAATAGGGCAACAAGAGAAGTATTGCACACGTCCTCTTTTCTAAAAGATAACAAAATATGTACAGTGAATATGGGGCATCTACATCAATAATATGAATTCCCTGAATGAATGGATTGGACAGGTAAAAAAAAAAAAAAAAAAGCTTTATATATATATATATATATATATATATATATATATATATATACATATATATACATACATATACATACATATATACACTACCATTCAAAAGTTTGGGGTCACCCAAACAACTTTGTGGAATAGCCTTCATTTCTAAGAACAAGAATAGACTGTCGCGTTTCAGATGAAAGTTCTCTTTTTCTGGCCATTTTGAGCGGTTAATTGACCCCACAAATGTGATGCTCCAGAAATTCAATCTGCTCAAAGGAAGGTCAGTTTTGTAGCTTCTGTAACGAGCCTAACTGTTTTCAGATGTGTGAACATGATTGCACAAGGGTTTTCTAATCATCAATTAGCCTTCTGAGCCAATGAGCAAACACATTGTACCATTAGAACACTGGAGTGATAGTTGCTGGAAATGGGCCTCTATACACCTATGTAGATACTGCACCAAAAACCAGACATTTGCAGCTAGAATAGTCATTTACCACATTAGCAATGTATAGAGTGTATTTCTTTAAAGTTAAGACTAGTTTAAAGTTATCTTCATTGAAAAATAAGGACATTTCAATGTGACCCCAAACTTTTGAACGGTAGTGTATATATATATATATATATATATATATATATATATATATATATATATATATATATATATATATATATATATATATATATATATATATATATGTATATATATATATATATATTTTAATCGAATAAAAATCGTTCACAAAAAAAAATGTTGACCCCCACTACACTTTATTATATTTTTCTATTTCTTCTATTCAATTTATAAACGATTACTATTAAACTACAGTATATGATTATAAACAGTAGTAAGGGGAGTCAACTGGCCCCATTCATCGCGGTTTGCCTGACACATGAAACGTGACGAATGTGTTGTTGTTTTTGTCTCTCTGTCTAATCCCCCTCTTGTCCCCACAATTCCCCCCTTTGTCTTCCTTCTTTTCTCTTTCTATCCCCTCCTGCTCCGACCCGGCTGCACCAAATGATAATATAAATACATTTAATAAAGTCAAATACAAAAAAGGCAACAAGAGAAGTATCCTACACTTCTCTTTTGTAAAGTAAATCTGAACAGCCGATATGGGCATCTACATCAACTATATGATTTGCCTGAGAAGCTGGACAGGACAAAAAAAAAAAAAAAATACAAATTAAAAAAAAAAAACGTGACGTAATTATTGGCTATCAACTTAAGTCGCTAAATGGCAGGAGAGTGTTAAATATCTTAAAATGTGTTTTGTGGCAATTCCAACATTGACCATAACGTCAGTTGCTATGTAGAGTGGCACTTTCCATCGTTTTCAGCAGACTGCATTGCAAAACGTTTAACTCCCCCCCCTCTGTTACGGGAGATCCATCCAGGAATGGGGCCATGTGAATCCCTACTATTGTCCTTGTGGTACACATTGGACTCTGAGCAGGGGCGCCGCTAGGGATTTTGGGCCCCATGAAAATAATCTTTACAGGGCCCCCAACACAGCGGCAACATTATAATTTCATCATCATTAGGGGCCTCTCTGGGCCCCCCTCCATCATGGGCCCCTAGAATCCGTCTCCTTTACCCCCCCTTTTCGGCGCCCCTGACTATGAGACCTCGGGTACTAGATTGTGTGCTGGTATGACAATAAAGTTCCTTGAATTCGTAGCGTCACCTAAATGTGTTGATTGAACACACCCAACATATTCAACATATCTACGTGTATTAATGTCGCCATGTTCACCTTGTGTGTCCGACTTGGCAACAACAATTTTGCAAGCACCGTCGAAATGTGAGGAAAGCAAGTACTCACTGGATTCGGGGTCCGAGTTGCCATCTCCCTCGGTGCGGCTGTTAGGTGATGTCTGCTCGTAGTACTCCTCCTGGGGGAAGCTCAGCGGGAGACCCTGAGAGGTGCTGGCCGTGCTGCTCGGCTCCGGATCTCCCAGCCCGCTGTCACTGCAGCTCTCCTGGGAACCGTTCGGGAGATGGAAAGTCACGCGGCGCTGGGTCTGGAAACAACAAGGAGGATTCAATAAAAGCTGAGCTTTATTCTCCGACACTCCATCATAAAGGAGCAGCGAGCGATACGTAGTTTTTGTACGAAACCCAAAACCAGTGAAGTTGACACGTTGTGGAAATGGTAAATAAAAACAGAATACAATGATTTACAAATCATTTTCAACTTATATTCAATTGAATAGACTACAAAGACAAGATATTTTAATGTTCGGGATTCATTTTTTTGGTGCAAATAATCATTAACATATAATTTAATGACAGCAACACATTGCAAACAAGTTGGAACAGGGGCATCTTTACCACTGTGTTACATGGCCTTTCCTTTTAACAACACTCAGTAAATGTTTGGGAAACGAGGAGACCAATTTTTTAAGCTTTTCAGGTGGAATTCTTTCCCATTCTTGCTTGATGTACAGCTTAAGTTGTGGTATTTTAGGCTTCATAATGCACCACACATTTTCAATGGGATACAGGTCTGGACTACAGGCAGGCCGGTCTAGTACCTGCACTCATTTATTACAAGCCACACTGTCGTAACACGTGCAGAATGTGGATTAGCATTGTCTTGCTGAAATAATCAGGGGCGTCCATGAAAAAGTCATTGCTCCAAAACATATATGTACCTTTCAGCATTAATGGTGCCTTCACAGATGTGTAAGTTACCCATGCCTTGGGCACTAATACACCCCCGACCATCACAGATGCTGGCTTTTGAACTTTGTGCCTATAACAATCCGGATGGTTCTTTTCCTCTTTGACGTCCACGGTTTCCGAAAACAATTTGAAATGTGGACTCGTCAGACCACAGAACACTTTTACACGTGGCATCAGTTCATCTCAGATGAGCTCAGGCCCGGCGAAGCGTTTCTGGGTGTTGTTGATAAATGGCTTTGGCTTTGCATAGTAGAGTTTTAACTTGCACTTACAGATGTAGCAACGAACTGTAGTTACTGACAGTGGTTTTCTGAAGTGTTCCTGAGCCCATGTGGCGATATCCTTTACACACTGATGTCACTTTCTGATTCAGTACTGCCTGAGGTATCAAAGGTCATGGGCATTACATAGGCAATTTACTCAGTGGCCTAGTGGTTAGAGTGTCCGCCCTGAGATCGGTAGGTTGTGAGTTCAAACCCTGGCCGAGTCATACCAAAGACTATAAAAATGGGACCCATTACTTCCCTGCTTGGCACTCAGAATTAAAAGTTGGAATTGGGGGTTAAATCACCAAAAATTATTCCCGGGCGCGGCCTACGCTGCTGCCCACTGCTCCTCTCACCTCTCATGGGGTGAACAAGGGGATGGGTCAAATGCAGAGGACAAATTTCACCACATTTAGTGTGTGCGTGACAATCATTGGTAACTTTAACTTCAATGTTGGTTTTCGGCCTTGCCGCTTACGTGCAGTGATTTCCCCAGATTCCCTGAACCTTTTGATGATATTACGGATCGTAGATGGTGAAATCCATAAATTTCTTGCAATAGCTGGTTGGGAAATGTTGTTCTTAAACTGTTCAAAAATTTGCTCAGACATTTGTTCACAAAGTGGCGACCCTCGCCCCATCCTTGTTTGTGAATGACTGAGCATTTCATGGAAGCTGCTTTTATACCCAATCATGGCACCCACCTGTTCCCAATTAGCCTGTTCACCTGTGGGATGTTCCAAATAAGTGTTTGATGAACATTCCTCAACTTTCTCAGTCTTTTTTGCCACTTGTGCCAGCTTTTTTGAAACATATTGCAGGCATCAAACCCCAAATGAGCTAATATTTGCGAAAAATAACAAAGCTTACCAGTTCGGACGTTAAATATATTGTCTTTGCTGTCTATTCATTGAATATAAGTTGAAAAGGATTTGCAAAACATTGTATTCTGTTTTTATTTACGATTTACACAACGTGCCAACTTCACTTGTTTTGGGTTTTGTACTTTTTCAATGTTTTTTTCTAATTTTTTTCTCAAGAATTTAGCACTACCTGCTTTTTAAAAGGTGCAGTATTTGTTAAAGAACTAGTACAATAACTTACAAAAGTGTGCCAGTTCTATTAGTATTTTGACAAGTACTTTGCTCCTCCTGTACGCACCTGTTTAGTTATTCAATGCGATTGCTCTGCCGGTGGAGAAAATATAGGCATACCAATTCCACGCAAGAATAATCAGCTTGGGCAGCAATAACAATAAGGCTTGTTTATGGTTGAATGAGCAAAGTGAGGAAACATTTGCGAGGGAAACCCCTGTAAATGTTGTGACAGAGCATGACATTTGAACACAACACCGGGTATGTCATCATCACCGGCTTCAATCTATACCAACACATCATTTTAGGTCACTTAATAGGACCCCGTTAATCCCTGGCAATATAGGCAAGTATTTTTAAAAGTTGGGAACCGAAAAATTGTGATAAAATTCCTCCTAGCAAAAAAACAGTAGTGATTTCATGCTTGTTTTCTAACTCATATATTTTCACTCGGGGGCCACATTGAGAGAAAAAAATGTGTCTGGGGGGGCCAATGTGTATGTGTATGTAAATTATATATACACATTTAGCTGTAAAAATCTGTACGGTATGTTTGGGTCCCTTTTTTTAAAATAATTTATGAACACTAATACCAAAAGTCACAATGTCCGATAGAATTAAAAAAAAAAGTTATGACAGACCACTTCAAAAAAAGGGAATGGAATTTTACAGTTTTTTACTGAATGGGACACCCAAAATGTATATTAAAATGAAGAAAGAGGGATTTACAATATTAACTATGAACAATAAAACGTTGAATATTAACAACCTAGGAACATCGCTACTCTTTTACATGGGATTTGCAATATTAACTATAAACAATAAAACACTGAATATTAACAACATATGAACATTGCTCCTCTTTTACCTGGGATTTACAATATTAACTATGAACAATAAAACACTGAAAATTAACAACATATGAACATCGCTCCTCTTTTACTTCTCAGACCAGCTCCTCGATGGACATATTTTACAATCAAGCAAAACGCAACAACAATATAACAAACAGCAAAATATGAATGCAAAGGGTAATTAACACCTACAATAAGATCAATTATCACTTTTATGCAGAAATTTGTTGTATAAATTTGCTTCCGCATTTGTCCAGACACATGCATTTCGGGCTAGCTGCTACGAAAATAAATCCCGCCCATTTTGGTTTGTTCCTTGTCTGTGCTGCTGTTACGTAGATTACCGTAATAACTCGTATAACACTCAAAAGCGCAGATTTCAAACATTGAAATTCGTTCTGTAGTTCAAGACTTATGGTAATTTAAAAACAGCGGCTACAATTTTGATCTTAAAGGTCTAAAAAAATGATCCGGCGGGCCGCATGTGACCCGTGGGCCATATTTTGCCGAGCTCTGATCTAGAAATGTAAGCGTTAAAAAAAAAAAAAAAAAAAATATTTGACTTAATTTTAATATTTAGATGGCTGAAACCCTTCCTGGTCCCCAGGACCGTACTTGAGGGGAGCCCTATATGTATAAAAATAAATAAAAATAACAAAAAAAATAAAAAAATCAGTATTTTGTATTGGTATTGATGCTTTGATTTTTCATAGTGGCCTAAAATGGAAAACGTTTGGATGATCTAGACCAGGGGTGTCAAACTATAAAGTATAATAAAGATACAAGTTTAAAAAAAATTCAATGAAATAAACTGCTGTTTTAAATGTGTCCACTAGATGACACAATAGCAATTATTTGTATCTTTCTAGATTATGCTACATATGTAAAAAAAAAAAAAAACAGATGAGGAAAATGAGCAAACTACATAAATTAACATCCTGTAATTTGATTTTGATACATTTTTTTTATCTTGATAGATGGAAAATTAACACTAATGACTCAACTGATGCACATTATCACATCATTTATTCAGAAAGTATAAATAACAACAAATAAAGATAGAATAGTATTAACCGCAACATGTAAGTGTAAAAAAAAACATTATGATTTGTAAATTTTTCAGAATATGCTTGTTCTATTTTTAAACAAAGAAAACAATCTGAAGTTGTCTTTATTTTTAAGTTATCGTGCCGTGATTTTACCATTTTAATCTACTCCCACTTGGGAGTAGATTTTTCTCCATGTGGCCCCCAATCTAAAATGAGTTTGACACCCCTAAGTAGGACATCACGAAAGGCCTAGATGGGAAACGCACTGCACGCCACTGCCTATCACGTCAATGACGACGGGGGTTTAGAGGCATACTTACCAACCCTCCCGAATTTTCCGGGAGACTCCCGAATTTCAGTGCCTCTCCCGAAAATCTCCCGGGACAACCATTCTTCCGAATTTCTCCCGATTTTCCAGCCGGACAACAATAACCTGCCTTTAGCGTCCTCTCTCACCTGAAAAGGAGACTATTATATATGTCTCCGTTATCCTTGAAGGATTTGTTCCCGGATACAGAGATCGCTCGCGAGTACTCAAATGGCAGATCAAAGGCTACTCTAATAGTGAAAGGTAAGTGTTATTTTTTTTTCTAAGTAAGCAGCAAGTACAGTAAAGCTAGCAGAACAACTGTGTTTTCATTACTATATATATATATATAACAAATACTTGAATTTCAGTTAATTCTAGCTATAAATATTAGGGCTGCAAATCTTTGGGTGTCCCACGATTCGATTCAATATCAATTCTTGGAGTCACGATTCGATTCAGAATCGATTTTTTTCGATTCAAAATCGATTTTTTTCGATTCAACGGGATACTCGATTCAAAAACAATATTTTCCTGATTCAAAACGATTCTCTATTCATTCGATACATAGGATTTCGGCAGGATCTACCCCAGTCTGCTGACATGCAAGCAGAGTAGTAGATTTTTGTAAAAAGCTTTTATAATTGTAAAGGACAATGTTTTATCAACTGATTGCAATAATGTAAATTTGTTTTAACTATTAAATGAACCAAAAATAAGACTTATTTTATCTTTGTGAACATATTGGACACAGTGTGTTGTCAAGCTTATGAGATGCAAGTGTAAGCCACTGTGACACTTTTATTCTTTTTTTAAATTTTTTTTAAATGTCTAATGATAATGTCAATGATGGATTTTTAATCACTGCTATGTTGAAATTGTAACTAATATTGATACTGTTGTTGATAATATTCATTTTTGTTTCACTACTTTTGGTTTGTTCTGTGTCGTGTTTGTGTCTCCTCTCAATTGCTCTGTTTATTGCAGTTCTGAGTGTTGCTGGGTCGGGTTTGGTTTTGGAATTGGATTGCATTGTTATGGTATTGCTGTGTATTGTTTTGTTGGATTGATTAATTTAAAAAAATAAAAATAAATACAAAATAAATAAATAAAAAATAAATCAATCAATTTTTTAAAAATGAGAATCGATTCTGAATCGCACAACGTGAGAATCGCGATTCCAATTCGAATCGATTTTTTCTCACACCCCTAATAAATATACTCTATTTTTAAGTTATCGTGCCATGATTTTACTAATATGGCCCACTTGGGAGTAGATTTTTCTCCATGTGGGCCCCGATCTAAAATGAGTTTGACACCCCTCATCTAGACCCTATGTGTCCTTTAATCAAACATTTGATCACTTCAAAAGAATAATTGCTATTATTGGCAGATATGAATGTAGCGCATGAGAAGTGTGGTTTAAAGGCTAAATAAATGGGAATGTGTAAAGGTAGACTGAAAGTCCCCGAGGTCCGCGGGGGAGTGGACATTTTCCACAGAAAGGTGCAAGACTCTTTGATTTCTCAGGAGGTTTCCACAACATCACGCTGTGACCTTTCTTCCCAGCTAAGGAAGAGAAGATGGGCTTTATTTCACGGGCGTCTGAGAACATGTTAGTGTTTTCTCCGGAAAACAAACCCTTTACAACCGCTTATAGCATAAAAGGCGCGGCGGGTAATGGCGGCCGCTGGTTTGATTTTGCACTTATCCGTGCTTTATATCTTTTATTTGGCGTTTAACCCCAGAGAACACAAGACGCGGGAGAGGGAGAGATTGGATCTGACATTGAGGCAACGGCAGCATTGTCACTGTGATTATGCGGCGGCATGAATTCATGTCTTCACACCATTCCCTGGGTAACATCGTAATGTTTCACGCCGCCGTGCAGGGACGTAAAGAACACATAAAACGTAATTACACCCTCAGCTTCAGTTATTGCGGTGAATTTTAGTCATCCCATTATTCAACCCGATAAGAGATTTTTTTTTTTTTTTTTGTGGGCAAATCCGACTATCTTGATTTTCTTGGTTGTTATAGCAACACAAGTATATTGGAATTCAAAACATCATTAACACAACCTTCTTCCAACTCTTAATGGGGGCAACATATTCTTCCTCAACCAATATGGTGCCGAGATATTGTTCTGGATAAGACCCAATGGTGGGAGGTTGGGGTGTGGATTAAAGACGGGCACCGTATTTTCCGAACTATAAGGCGCACTTAAAATCTTTTTTCCCCCCTCAAAACCCGACATTGCGCCTTATAACCCGGTGCGCCTGATGCAGGGGTGTCCAAACTTTTTCCACTGAGGGCCGCACACGGAAAAATTAAAGCATGCAGGGGCCATTTTGATATTTTTCATTTTCAAACCGTAACAAAATATATGGATTTTTTTTTATTTTTACCTTTAGGGCTCCCGGGGACCATAAAGGGTCCGTCATTAAAATGTTAAAAATAAGTCAACTTATTATTATTATTTTTTATTTAACTCTTACAGTAAATCTCTATCAACTTCAGGTTGATATAAAGTTAAAAAAAAAAAAAAAAGGTTTTATGCCTTTTCTGTCAGACAACTTTGTTTTTTTATAGTAAAACTGAAATATTTAGTAATTAGAGCCCTAAAAGATCAATAATGCAGTACACCATTGATTTGAATTATTTAATATTTTTGAGTAATCACAGTGAAAAATTAAATAAAATCCCACTAAATATATTTGGGATCCAAAAGGTCCCCCACTCTTAAAGTGATACATTTGTATTAGTTTTTTTTTACTTTCAACACTTAAGTTACGAGATCAACCTCAGATATATTTGTCGATTTTACGTTTGAACTGTTATTTTTTTATGCTCTTTTGTCAAAGAAAACTTTGATGTTTTTATATGGCAACCACACAACATATGCAATATTTTTTCCACATAAAACATTTTGAAGTGACATTTTTGAAGTAATTAGAGCCATAAATAGGTAAATAATTCATTATAACATAGATTTTTTTTTTAATTTTTTTTTTTTTTTAACAATGGCAAAAAAAAGAAAAATAAAGAAAGACAAAAGAAAAAACAACAGCCTGCATGGCAGCTTTGTGTCAACATTGCAGCTTTTTCTCGTTAGATTTCACCTCATTCCACTTTTTTAAATGTTTTTTTTAATTTTTGCAATACTATCAATTTTGCAATTTTTGCAGAATGTGTGGCGGGCCGGTAAACAATTAGCTCCGGGCCGCAAATGGCCCCCGGGCCGCACTTTGGACACCCCTGGCCTAATGTATGGAAAAAGTTTGGTTGAGCTTACCCACCTCGAAGCTATTTTATTTGGTACATGGTGTAATAAGTGTGACCAATACATGGCAGTCAAACATAAGTGATACGTGCAGACTGCAATATGATGGCAATTTGACTCAAGTAAACAACACCAACATTTATATGTTCCAGTGAAAATATAGAACAGGGGTCTCAGACACAACGTTATTTTGCGGCCCGCACCTTAATATGAAAATTTAATGTTAGTGCGGCCCGCGAGTTTTATATGAATGGCGCTTGACCACGTCATACTTGCCAACCCTCCCGATTTTTCCGGGAGACTCCCGAATTTTTCAGGGCAACCATTCTCTCAAATGTTTGCCGATTTTTACCCTTAACAACAACATTAAGGGCGTGCCTTGATGGGCGTGCCTTGATGGCAATGCCTTTAGCGCCCTCTACAACCTGTACTAACAGCGTGCCAGCCCAGACGTATGTAGTATTTGGCTTCTGTACACACACGTAAGTGACTGCAAGACATACTTGGACAACAGCCATACAGGTCACACTGAGGGTGGCCGTATAAACAACATTACCACTGTTACAAATATGCGCCACACTGTGAACCCACACCAAACAAGAATGACAAACACATTTCGGGAGAACATCCGCACCGTAACACAACATAAACGCAACAGAACAAATACCCAGAACCCCTTGCAGCACTAACTCTTCCGGGCGACAATATACACCCCCCCCCCCCTCTTTGTTCGTCGGTTGAGGTGGGCGGGGTTGGGGAAGGCGGGGTTTGGTGGTAGCCCGGAAGAGTTAGGGCTGCAAGGTGTTCTAGGTATTTCTTCTGTTGTGTTTATGTTGTTTTACGGTGCGGATGTTCTTTCGAAATGTGTTTGTCATTCTTGTTTGGTGTGGGTTCACAGTGTGGCGCATATTTGTAACAGTGTTAAAGTTGTTTATACGGCCACCCTCAGTGTGACCTGTATGGCTGTTGACCAAGTATGTCTTGCAGTCACTTACGTGTGTATGTAGAAGTTGCATACAACATGTGTCTGGGCCGGCTCGCTGTTTGTATGGTGAAAAAGCGGACGCGACCCTTAATATTGTTGTCCGGGTGAAAATCGTGACAAATTTGGGAGAATGTTTGCCCCGGAAGATTGTCGGGAGGGGCACTGAAATTCGGGAGTCTCCCGGAAAAACCGGGAGGGTTGGCAAGTATGTTGCTAGAGCGGGATAGCCATTCATCCATCCATTTTCTACTGCTTATTCCCTTCGGGGTTACGGGGGACGCTGGAGCCTATCTCAGCTACAATCGGGCGGAAGGCGGGGAAACACCCTGGACAAGTCGCCACCTCATCGCAGGGCCAACACAGATAGACAGACAACATTCACACTCACATTCACTCACTAGGGCCAATTTAGTGTTGCCAATCAAGAAGGTGAATTCGTTAAAAAGTGCATGTTAGATTTTTTTAAGAAATCTTTTCTTGCGGCCCAGCCTCACCCAGTTTCTGCTTCCAGTGGCCCCAAAGGTACATTGAGTTTGAGACCCCTGATATAGAACATTCCACACGGCGCTAAAAAATCTATCAAAATGTTTTAGTACGACTTTGGTAAGCTATGATGCCGCATCGCTTGATGTGCTTCAACATACGCGTATATCAAGATACAGGTGATGGAATTCCTGCTGGGCATTGCTGCCTGACGCACCTCCTCCGGTGCCTTTTGAAAGGTGTGCTGTGACACCCCACTGAACACCTCTGTGGGCATAAACGGGTCATCAGTTGGGGACCACCATTCATTAATGTTTTGCTCCTTTAACCCCAGAACGTCTCATGGTGGCGGAGCGATGGCAGGGAGATACCACCCCCTGCTGATGCCTTAGGTCAGGGGTCGGCAACCCAAAATGTTGAAAGAGCCATATTGGGACCAAAAATACAAAAACAAATCTATCTGGAGCCCCAAAAAATTAAAAGCCATATTACATAAAGATAGTGTGTCATGAGATATAAATGTAATTAGGAGGACTTAAGGGAAACTAAATGACCTCAAATATAGCTACAAATGAGGCATAATGATGCAATATGTACATATAGCTAGCCTAAATAGCATGTTAGCATCGGTTAGCTTGCAGTCATGCAGTGACCAAATATGTCTGATTAGCACTCCACACAAGTCAATAACATCAACAAAACTCACCTTTGTGCATTCACGCACAACGTTAAAAGTTTGGTGGACAAAATGAGACAGAAAAAGAAGTGGCATAAAACACGTCCTAGAAAGCCGGAGAAAGTTATACATGTAAACCAGGGGTGTCAAAGGTACGGCCCGAGGGCCGGATCAGGCCCGCAAACAGGTTTTATCTGGCCCGGGGGATGAATTTGCTAAGTATAAAAATTAACCTGAAATTTTTCAATGAAAGAAACTGCTGTTCTAAATGTGTCCACTGGATGTCGCAATAGCAATTCTTTGTATCTTTGTAGATGATGCTACATATGTACAAAACAAACCACATGATGTTTTAGTACATCAGTCGAGGAAAATGATCCAGCTACATAAATAACGTACTGTAATTTGATTTTGATATAATTTTTTAATCTTGATAGATTGAAAATTAACACCAATGAGTTGATTGATGTACATTTATTCAGAAAATATAAATAACGACAAATAAAGTATATATACTATTAACCGCAACAGGTAATTGTAAAAAAAACAACAACAACAACATTATAATTTGTACAATTTCAGAATGTGCTTGTTCTATTTTTAAACAAAGAAAACAATCTGAAGTTGTCTTTATTTTTAAGTTATCGTGCCGTGATTTTACTAGTCCGGCCCACTTGGGAGTAGATTTTTCTCCATGTGGCCCCCGATCTAAAATGAGTTTGACACCCCTGATGTAAACAAACTAGGGTGAGTTCAAGGACCGCCAAAATTAGTAGGACAAAACGGCGCTCGCCAAATACTCGAATCAGTGACGCATGTTTAATATAAACAGTGTTTGTCCTCCTACAGAAACCATATTAACACAAAAAATATTTTTTTCCCCCCTCATCTTTTTCCATTTTTCATACATTTTTGAAAAAGCTCCAGAGAGCCACTAGGGCGGCGCTAAAGAGCCGCATGCGGCTCTAGAGCCGCGGGTTGCCGACCCCCGCCTTAGGTGTTTGCACCCCAACTCTTATTCTTCCTCCTTAGCCACATTATGGTGTGTGTATTAGGTAAGACATATGTGACGTTTTGTTTCGCAATATTACGCAAAAGCAACTTTTCTTACCTTCTGGTACCTGCTGATCTGTATTTGGGATCTGCATAAATCCTGAAAATGTGCGCGAGAAACCTGTGACTACATCATGCAGGTGTTTCTATTATACCACCATAATGGCTTATCATTTTGTACTTATTTTTGAAATTATGTACCGTATTTTCAGGACCATAGGGCGCACCGGATTATAAGGCGCACTGCCATTAAATGGTCTATTTTTTAAAGTCTTTTTTCATAAATAAAGCGCACCGGATAATAGGGCGCATTAAAGGAGTCATATTATTTAAAAAAAAAAATTCTAAATGTCAAACACTTCCTTGTGGTCTACATAACATGTATTGGTGGTTCTTTGGTCAAAATGTTGCATATATTATGTTTTACAGATCATCTTCAAGTCGCTTTTTGAGCATCTCTTCAGGATGCGCCGTTTTGTGGGCGGTCTTATTTACGTGGCTCACCTTCAGCAGCGTCTTCTCCCCGTCATCTTTGTTGTAGCGGTGTAGCGTGCAAGGACGGGAGTGGAAGAAGTGTCAAAAGATGGAGCTAACTGTTTTAATGACATTCAGACTTTACTTCAAACAATAACGGAGCAGCATCTCCTTATCCAGAAACAACAAGGCAGGAAATGTGTCCTGTGAAAAAAACGGCCGACCGGAACTCTCTAATAACTAAAGTTACTTGGGTGAATAATGTAAACTCACTACACCGGTATGTTTTAGCGCTTTCATGGCGAGTTTACTGACAGATATAAGTAAGAAATTTACACTACTTTATATTAGAAATGGCAACAGCAGAGGATGAATGTCCCATAACAAGAAGAAGCTCATTGACTACGCCGTCGGTACGGACTACAAAGGCGGACACTCGCAATTTTTCAGGATTTATGCAGATCCCAAATACAGATCTGCAGGTACCAGAAAGTAAGAAAAGTTGTTTTTGCATATAATTGCGAAATAAAACGCCAGATAATAGGTCTTACCTTATACACACACCATAACAAAATCTCGTATGTTGAAGCACATCAAGCAGTGCGGCTTCATAGCTTACCAAAGTCGTACTAAAACATTTTGATAGATTTTTGAGCGCCGTGTGTAACGTTCTTTATTTTCAATGGAACATATACAATGTTGGTGTTGTTTACTTTAGTCCTTTTTTCCATCAGAATACAGTCTACACATACACTACCGTTCAAAAGTTTGGGGTCACAGTGAAATGTCCTTATTTTTGAAGGAAAAGCACTGTACTTTTCAATGAAGATAACTTTAAACTAGTCTTAACTTTAAAGAAATACACTCTATACATTGCTAATGTGGTAAATGACTATTCTAGCTGCAAATCTCTGGTTTTTGGTGCAATATCTACATAGGTGTATAGAGGCCCATTCCCAGCAAATATCACTCCAGTGTTCTAATGGTACAATGTGTTTGCTCATTGGCTCAGAAGGCTAATTGATGATTAGAAAACCCTTGTGGAATCATGTTCACACATCTGGAAACAGTTTAGCTCGTTACAGAAGCTACAAAACTGACCTTCCTTTGAGCAGATTGAGTTTCTGGAGCATCACATTTGTGGGGTCAATTAAACGCTCAAAATGGCCAGAAAAAGAGAACTTTCATCTGAAACTTGACCGTCTATTCTTGTTCTTAAAAATGAAGGCTATGCCACAAAATTGTTTGGGTGACCCCAAACTTTTGAACGGTAGTGTATATCTTATGTTTGACTGCCATCTACTGGTCACACTTATTACACCATGTATCATAATTAAATTGCTTTGAGGTCGGTAAGCAAAACCAGAATTATTCCATGCATTAGGCGCACTGGGTTATAAGGCGCACTGTCGAGTTTTGAGAAAAAAAAAAGGATTTTAAGTGTGCATTATAGTCCGGAAATGATGTTACTTTTGAGTGCCTGCAGCGAAAATTAAGAATGTCTGCCAAAATATGTCCGGTTCCTTTCTTTCCTCCAGCCTTAAGCCAGACGAGTTAAAGCACTCGCACCTTGTCGGTTAAATCCTATAGCTGCATGTGCCGTCAATCCCGGGGCTTTGAGTACGTCTAAATATCAGCTGGTTCTCAAACAGCATTGACAGGTGTTTCTCAAATGAGCGGAGCGTGCACGCAGACGCTGAGAAGCAGGTTTCCGGCTTAAGAGTGAGCCCACTTACGGAGTCTTGGCAGCACTACAAAAAGCATTCTTCCTCTCCACCTGATTGTAATTACTGGAAACGTGTTTCAGCAATGGCATCCAGAATCTATTAGAACAAACAGCTGTCTGTGACAATTAGGCCATAATCATGTTGCATAAAGGAAAGTCTTCCATTGTAAAGTGCACTTTCTTCCAGCCTATTCAAGCTGGAGCCGAGTGATTAGGAAGAATAATTTGATTTTGACGACACCGGGCGTTGTAATATTAATGACAATAAATGCCGTTAATGAGCCTCAAATGAATGTTTTGCCGTGAGAGGTGAATGCAACATTCATATTCAATGAAAAGCATATAAACGCAAAAACACATACATTCACAGAGAAGTCAAGGTGAGTGTTTTACTAAGCGCTATCACTTATTTAAAGAAGCTGCCAGAAATCCATAAAGCAAAGACAAGCTGTGGTAAGAGATATCAAGACCAAACAAAGCCTGTTCAGCCAGATAAAACAGTGCCTTGAGAAGTATGTACACAGAGATAAAATGAACAGGAGCGTGTGTGTGCCAAGTTCTGCCACGGAACAGGCCGGCCAATCCAGAACATTCCCTCCGGTTACGCACCGGGGCAAAAAGCAGACGGGGCTGGATCCGAGGGTTACCGGATTAGAGGTCCGTTATATTTCGCTTTGGGCCGCTTGTCAACCGCCGAGGTGGAAGCATGGTTGGCGGTAAACTTTGTAAACTTAAACGAGCACGAGACGGAAATCATTTTGACTCAAAAGTCAAACAGATTTTCTGCATTCTTTCGTTTTCTGCATTCTTTCGTATCTCAAGTTATCATTACGTATATGTATTGTTGCATTTGAACAATTGTATTGTTGATAATAAAGGTAAAGTACTGGTATTGTTTATTATCAATAGCACTATTTCTATTGGTATTCATATTGCTCAATTTTTAGTGTAATAATGCTCATTGTCATTTCTGTATTTTTATTTTTATTTTCGCTAACTGCTTATTTGCTATTACTTTTACCATCATATCTGTACATGTCGTATTTGCTGATGTTGCTCTGTTGTTGTTGTTGTTGTTGTTTTTGTCTCTCTGTCTAATCCCCCTCTTGTCCCCACAATTCCCCCCTCTGTCTTCCTTTTTCTCTCTTTCTATCCCCTCCTGCTCCGGCCCGGCTGCACCAAATGATAATATAAATACATTTAATAAAGTCAAAATACAAGTAAGGCAACAAGAGAAGTATCCTACACTTCTCTTTTGTAAAGTAAATCTGAACAGCCGATATGGGCATATACATCTGCTATATGATTTGCCCGAGAAGCTGGGCAGGACATTATAATACAAAAATAAATAAATAAATAAATAAATAAATTAAAAAAAAATAAATAAAAAAAAGTCAAACAGAATGCTCCCCCCAGTGAGCTGGACCCCCTGATGCCTTATTTAAAACCCACAGTCACAAATCTTGGTTTTAAGTTTGACAATGATTTTAAATTGGAACAGCAGAATAACTCTGTTGTACAATCTAGTTTTTGTCAGCTGAGCCTTTTAGCAAAAATGTTTATCAGTTTAATCTTTTAACGACTGAGTGGTTTAATCCATGCTTTTATTTCATCACATGACTACTGGAACTCCCTCTACGTTAATGAACCAGGACTCAAAATGATTTAACAGGCACTAAAAAACATGAACACGCTTTAGCATCCCTTCACTGACTCCCAGTTCATTTTAACATATTGTTGTTTGTTTTTTAATCTCTTAACGGATTAGCACCACAATATATGGTCAGACCTTTTACACCAACACAAGGTCTCTGAGGTCAGCTGATACAATAATGATAATAAATAAATAAATAATACTAAATAATAACAAATAAATAATAATAATAATAATAATAATAATAAATAATAAATAATACACATCTGTATCCCAACAAGATACACCTGTATCCCAACAATAGACACATGTATCCCAACAATACACACCTGTATCCCAACAATACACACCTGTATCCCAACAATACACACCTGTATCCAAACAATACACACCTGTATCCCAACAATACACACCTGTATCCCAAAGATACATACCTGTATCCAAACGATACACACCTGTATCCAAACGATACACACCTGTATCCAAACGATACACACCTGTATCCCAACAATACACACATGTATCTCAACAATACACACCTGTATCCCAACACTACACACCTGTATCCCAACATTACACTCCTGTATCCCAACATTACACTCCTGTATCCCAACAATACACTCCTTTATCCCAACAATAGACACATGTATCCCAACAATAGACACATGTATCCCTACAATACACACCTGTATCCCAACACTACACACCTGTATCCCAACAATACACTCCTTTATCCCAACAATAGACACATGTATCCCAACAATACACACCAGTATCCAAACAATACACACCTGTATCCCTACAATACACACCTGTATGCCAACAATACACACTTGTATCCCAACAATACACACCTGTATCCAAACAATACACACCTGTATCCCTACAATACACACCTGTATCCCAACAATACACACCTGTATCCCAATACACACCTGTATCCAAATAAAACACACCTGTATCCAAACAATACACACCTGTATCCCAACAATACACACCTGTATCCCAACAATACACACCTGTATCCCAACAATACACACCTGTATCCCAACGGTACACACCTGTATCCAAACGATACACACCTGTATCCAAACGATACACACCTGTATCCCAACAATACACACATGTATCTCAACAATACACACCTGTATCTCAACACTACACACCTGTATCCCAAAACTACACACCTGTATCCCAACACTACACACCTGTATCCCAACAATACACACCTGTATCCCAACAATACACACCTGTATCAAAACAATACACACCTGTATCCCTACAATACACACCTGTATCCCAACAATACACACCTGTATCCAAACAATACACACCTGCATCCCAACAATACACACCTGTATCCCAACAATACACGCCTGTATCCAAACAATACACACCTGTATCCCAACAATACACACCTGTATCCCAACAATACACACCTGTATCCCAACGATACACACCTGTATCCCAACGATACACACCTGTATCCAAACGATACACACCTGTATCCAAACGATACACACCTGTATCCAAACGATACACACCTGTATCCCAACGATACACACCTGTATCCCAACAATACACACATGTATCTCAACAATACACACCTGTATCTCAACACTACACACCTGTATCCCAAAACTACACACCTGTATCCCAACATTACACTCCTGTATCCCAACAATACACTCCTTTATCCCAACAATAGACACATGTATCCCAACAATACACACCTGTATCCCTACAATACACACCTGTATCCCAACACTACACACCTGTATCCCAACAATACACTCCTTTATCCCAACGATAGACACATGTATCCCAACAATACACACCTGTATCCAAACAATACACACCTGTATCCCTACAATACACACCTGTATCCCTACAATACACACCTGTATCCCAACAATACACACCTGTATCCCAACGATACACACCTGTATCCAAACGATACACACTTGTATCCAAACGATACACACCTGTGTCCAAACGATACATACTTGTATCCCAACAATACACATCTGTATCCCAACAATACACACCTGTATCCAAACAATACACACCTGCATCGCAACAATACACACCTGCATCCCAACAATACACACCTGTATCCCAACAATACACACCTGTATCCCAACAATAAACACCTGTATCCCAACAATACACACCTGTATCCCAACAAAACACACCTGTATCCCAACAATACACACATGTATCTCAACGATACACACCTGTATCTCAACAATACACACCTGTATCCCAACAACACACACCTGTATCCCAACAATACACACCTGTATCCCAATACACACCTGTATCCCAACAATACACTCCTGTATCTGTATATGTAGTGTATATGTAGTTTATTCTTGTCGTCCCAAAAACCTGTTTAAATTCCAGAAGTGATTGAGCATTTTCTGCCGCGGCTCCAAAACTTCTTGCTATTCGGATGGCTCCCTCTTTAATGAGTTTTAAATAACGTCTTAAAACATATTTTTACTCTTTGGCTTTTGAACCAGCATGAGAGTTGTGTGATGTTAGTCTATTTTATTTTCTCTTATGTATTTTATGTACAAAACCCAAAACCAGTGAAGTTGTCACGTTGTGTAAATGGTAAATGAAAACAGAATACAATGATTTGCTAATCCTTTTCAACTTATATTCAATTGAATAGACTGCAAGGACAAGATATTTAATGTTCAAACTAAGAAACTTCATTTGTTTAAACAAATAATAATTTACTTAGAATTGAATGGCAGCAACACATTGCAAAAAAATTGTCACAGGGGCATTTTTACCACTGTGTTACATGGCCTTTCCTTTAAACAACACTCAGTAAACGTTTGGAACTGAGGAGACCAGTTTTTGAAGCTTTTCAGGTGGAATTATTTCCCATTCTTGCTTGATGTACGGCTTACGTTGTTCAACAGTCCAGGGGTCTCAGTTGTGGTATTTTAGGCTTCAAATTGTGCCACACATTTTCAATGGGGGACAGGTCTGGACTACAGGCAGGCCAGTCTAGTACCCGCACTATTTTACTACGAAGCCATGCTGTTATAACAAGTGACCTGGCATTGTTTTGCCGAAATAAGCAGGGGCATCCATGGTAACGTTGCTTGGATGGCAACATATGTTGCTCCAAAACCTTTATGTACCTTTCAGCATTAATGGCGCCTTCACATATGTGTAAGTTACCCATGTCTTGGGCACTAATACACCCCCATACCATCATAGATGCCGGCTTTTCAACTTTGCGCCCATAATATAATATAAATGGTTCTTTTCCTCTTTGGTCCGGAGGACACAACGTCCACGGTTTCCAAAAACAATTTGAAATGTGGACTCGTCAGACCACAGAACACTTTTCCACTTTGCATCAGTCCATCTTAGATGAGCTCAGGCCCAGCGAAGCCGACTGCGTTTCTGGCTGTTGTTGATAAACTGTTTTCGCCTTGCATAGGAGAGTTTTAACTTGCACTTACAGATGTAGCGACCAACTGTAGTTACTGACAGTGGGTTTCTGAAGTGTTCCTGAGCCCATGTGGTGATATCCTTTACACACTGATGTCGCTTGTTGATGCAGTACAGCCTGAGGGATCGAAGGTCACGGGCTTAGCTGCTTACGTGCAGTGATTTCTCCAGATTCTCTGAACCCTTTGATGATATTACGGACCGTAGACGGTGAAATCCCTGAATTCCTTGCAATAGCTGGTTGAGAAAGGTTTTTCTTAAACTGTTCAACAATTTGCTCACACATTTGTTGACAAAGTGGTGACCCTCGCCCCATTCTTGTTTGTGAATGACTGAGCATTTCATGGAATCTACTTTTATAGCCAATCATGGCACCCACCTGTTCCCATATTGCCTGTTCACCTGTGGGATGTTCCAAATAAGTGTTTGATGAGCATTCCTCAACTTTATCAGTATTTATTGCCACCTTTCCCAACTTCTTTGTCACGTGTTGCTGGCATTAAATTCTAAAGTTAATGATTATTTGCAAAAAAAAAAAGTTTATCAGTTTGAACATCAAATATGTTGTCTTTCTAGCATTTTCAACTGAATATGGGTTGAAAATGATTTGCGAATCATTGTATTCCGTTTATATTTACATCTAACACAATTTCCCAACTCATATGGAAACGCGGTTTGTATTATAGACTCTCCTAGTATATATGTCTCAACTTCTGTGCAGCACTTTGTGAAACTTTTATTGTTTGTTTTGTTTTTTTAAATGTGCTATGTAAATAAAGCGGATTGGATCGGAGTGGAAGCTCTTTCTATTGCTGCTAAATATACGTTTTAATTCTCAACACCAGAGTGAGAAAGAAGCACAAGTGATAAAAGAAGGCCACACTTAGGCATGAATCAGAGGGATCGGTTCTTCCGCCGCGGATAGAGATCAGCTGGTGGGCACACCTAGACCCGCATACATCTGTACGCTTGGCAAGGTGATTTATCTTCCGACGTGCAGAGAGAATACTCACACAACACTGGGAGGCCTTTATCCAAAAAGATGTCACGGCTCGTAACCCTTCCCCCTACCAAAGAAGAACGTCTTCCAGTTTTTTTGGTTTTTTTTTTCTGTAAGCCTTTTTCTTTTTGCTCACAATGTTCCCGGAGTCCTTGGATGTGTGGGGTGACTTCAGTGAGTTTGAGTTTGAGTTTATTTCGAACATGCAAGCATACAACATGATACATCACAATTTCCAGTTTCTCTTTTCAACATGTTCGAAAAGGAGTAGGAAGAAGCAGAGCTTATTTAATCCTACCCCTTTTCTTTACATAACAGTTGCTGAAACTTTTTTTATTCACTTCCTGTTCTCAATTTTTTCACAATAAACTCCATATGTAATCACAATAAAAATAAATAAATAAATAATAGTAAGAATTTAATAATAATAATTGGTGAAGAAAGTCATATTTCATATGATGAGATAAGTAAGATTAGTGATCAGATCAGTGCGCTTGTGTGAGGGTCAGTTTAGCGGGAACACACAAATGGGAAGTGATTTCTCCAGATTCTCTGAACCTTTTGATGATATTACGGACCGTAGATGGTGAAATCTCTAAATTCCTTGCAAAAGCTCGTTGAGAAATGTTGTTCTTAAACTGTTGGACAATTTGCTCAGGTATTTGTTCACAAAGTGGTGACCCTCGCCCCATCCTTGTTTGTGAACGACTGAGCATTTCATGGAAGCTGCTTTTATACCCAATCATGGCACCCACCTGTTCCCAATTAGCCTGTTCACCTGTGGGATGTTCCAAATAAGTGTTTGATGAGCATTCCTCAACTTTCTCAGTCTTTTTTGCCACTCGTGCCAGCCTTTTTTGAAACATGTTGCAGGCATCAAATTCCAAATGAGCTAATATTTGCAAAAAATAAAGTTTTCCAGTTACAACGTTAAGTATATCGTCTTTGCAGTGAATGGTAGGTCGAAAAGATTCGCAAATTATTGTATTCTGTTTTTATTTACGATTTACACAACGTGCCAACTTTACTGGTTTTGGGTTTCGTAATCAAAAAGAAATATCCTATGGTCGAAAATATGTTTTTATTTATTTCCCCTGCATTCTAATGGTTTATTGTCCCCAAACGTTTGTATTTGTAGTGAGCAAAACAGAGATCAGGTCCGGACTTTTCATAATACAGTGGTAGGCTTCTTCGGTTTTTGTCATCAATTAGTCCAAATTGTCTGGAAATTTAAACTATTTTTACAATTCAATTAATCCGTTGCATACACTCAATTTTTTTTTTTTTTTTATAGAATATATTATAGTTTTACATGCACAAAGCAATGAAAAATGCACATACATAATAAACAAAATGAAGCCCCAACTAACGCCACTTCCTTACTTTGCTACAAGTTCTTGAATTCACAACAGCGTTCCTCGCATTCTTGATCAAAGTGCTGGCGCTCGTGTTATATCACCCCAAAAAAACGCACTAGCACTATTAACTGATGCAATCACAAGCATGCGCGAAACAGCTTTGATCTCCACGAAATTGCAGAGGACAGCCAGTAAGCACGATATCACCCTTGATTGTTTTGCTAGACTTACTATAGCAGTGTGGTGTGTTCAATGACAATGGGGAAACATGGACACTCGGGCTCTAGTTGACTTTGGTTGGACTATCCATCCATCCATTTTCTACCGCTTGTCCCTTTGCAGGGACAATGCACAGAGACATTAAGCTCAAAGACAGATGTGTTTTGCATCAGATTATTGCTAATTTCCATCTGCAGTCCCTAGTTATCTAAATTAAAGAGATACAAAAACATGGAATACAATTATAACAATAAAATTATACTACAGCATGTAATCAAATTAAGAAAAGTGATAAAATGACCTTTTATTGACACATACTTATATATTATAACCACCCCTCCTTTACATCCAAACACAGACAATACATGATCCTGTTCACATCTGTCATTATTTGTAAAAACAACCATGATTTTAACACACACACCTCACAGCTTACAAAAAAATGTTCTCATGCATAAATATAATACACATTAATATTTTGCAGCCGTACTCAATAACAAAAAGCACAGATAATCAGCAACGTGCATTTAATCATACTAAAAGCAAGACATATTTTTTGTTTAAAACTGAATCATACTAAAACCAGGGCGTATGAAAACCTACAGACCATTATGAATGTCTTGTGAGTTAATCGGTTTCAGATTATTTATTCAGGACAATGCACATCGATGAACAATCTGATGTTAAAAAAATTAATAAATATGTGACCATCATGCAAAAGTATTTTTTTTTTAAATGATTTTGGATCTGTACAATTAAAACCATATACTGGTGTAATTTGTTGCAGCTGTACTTAACTACAAAAAAGTTCAGAGAATCAGCAAAGTCTGTTTAAAGGCCTACTGAAACCCACTACTACCGACCACGCAGTCTGATAGTTTATATATCAATGATGAAATCTTAACATTGCAACACATGCCAAAACGGCCGTGTTAACTTATAAAGTGCAATTTCAAATTTCCCGCTAAACTTCCGGTTGAAAACTCCTTTGGATGATGACGTATGTGCGTGACGTAGCCAGTGAAACAGAAGTATCGATACCCCATTGAAGCCAATACAAAATAGCTCTGTTTTCATCTCATAATTCCACAGTATTCTGGACATCTGTGTTGGTGAATCTGTTGCAATTTGTTCATTGCATTATGGAGAAAGAAGCTGAGCAAGCAAAGAAGAAAGTTGTCTGTGCGAAGCGGAGTATTTTGCGAGGGAAGTCAGCAACACAACCCAGCCGGTGTTTCATTGTTTACATTCCCGAAAGATGCAGTCAAGATCGAAGAACTCGGACAACAGAGACTCTTACCAGGAGGACTTTGACTTCAATACACAGACGCCTGTAGAGAACTGGGACAACACAGACTCTTACCAGGATTACTTTGATTTGGATACACAGACGCAGACGTGCTACCGTGAGTACACAGCTGCGCTTCCAAACATTTGATCGCTTGCCCGTACGTGCGTGTCACGTACGTAACTTTGGGTAAATATATAAGCTTTATGAACCTTGGGTTAGGTGAACGGTCCTTTGGGCTGAGTGATTGTGTGTGTTGTGCAGGTGTGTGAATTGTATTGGCGGGTTATATGGACGGGAGCTAGGAGCTAGCATAACAAACACCTAGGTGTTTTTATGCGGGATTAATTTGTGGCATATTAAATATAAGCCTGGTTGTGTTGTGCCTAATAGAGTATATATATGTCTTGTGTTTATTTACTGTTGTAGTCATTCTCAGCTGAATATCAGGTCCCACCCGCCTCTCACAGCATCTTCCATATCTGAATCACTTCCACTCCCCACTAGTCCTTCACTTGCACTTTCCTCATCCACAAATCTTTCATCCTCGCTCAAATTAATGGTGAAATCGTCGCTTTCTCGGTCCGAATCGCTCTCACTTCTGGCCGCCATCACCGTAAACATTAGAGAACTTTGCGGAAATGTTCAACTGACTATGTCACGCTACTTCCGGTAGGGGCAAGGCTTTTTTTGGTCAGATACCAAAAGTTGCGATCTTTATCACCGTTGTTCTCTACTAAATCCTTTCAGCAAAAATATGGCAATATCGCGAAATGATCAAGTATGACACATAGAATAGATCTGCTATCCCCGTTTGAATACAAAACATTAATTTCAGTAGGCCTTTAATCATACTAAAACCAATACAGTGTATGGAAACCAAGACATACTTTTCTTGAAAAATACTTTAAGTTCAGTTTTTTTGCTTTCTTTATGATCATGTGTACCCTTTGTCTAATCATAATTTTGAAAAATTTAATTTTTTACTAAAAATGCTTTGAGTCTTCCCACTCCTTTTCAGATCAATTGAATTGTAAAAGTTCAAACATGTGATTATTTATCTATTTATTTAGGAGAGCAGTCATTTCCATGAGATTTGTTTTCTAATACAGGTGTTTTGGGACACTTACAATGACAATAACAACAAATATTGTTTTTCATGATCACATCCCCATGAAAACATTCACATGTTGCACAATGAGATGTAAGCATGGGATCATGTGTACATTCCTGTAACTTTCCGTTTGCAATATATACACTACCGTTCAAAAGTTTGGGGTCACATTGAAATGTCCTTATTTTCAATGAAGATAACTTTAAACTAATCTTAACTTTAAATAAATACACTCTATACATTGCTAATGTGGTAAATGACTATTCTAGCTGGATATGTCTGGTTTTTGGTGCAATATCTACATAGGTGTATAGAGGCCCATTTCCAGCAACTATCACTCCAGTGTTCTAATGGTACAATGTGTTTGGTCATTGGCTCAGAAGGCTAATTGATGATTAGAAAACCCTTGTGCAATCATGTTCACACATCTGAAAACAGTTTAGCTCGTTACAGAAGCTACAAAACTGACCTTCCTTTGAGCAGATTGAGTTTCTGGAGCATCACATTTGTGGGGTCAATTAAACGCTCAAAATGGCCAGAAAAAGAGAACTTTCATCTGAAACTCGACAGTCTATTCTTGTTCTTAGAAATGAAGGCTATTCCACAAAATTTTTTAGGTGACCCCAAACTTTTGAACGGTAATGTATATATATATATTTTATTAGTATTTTTTTAATATAATAACAGCATTTCATGATTAATATTTATACATTAAGATTTTTAATAAATGACGGTAGAATAAGCACACATTTGACTGGTAAATCACAGTGTAACGACTTGGAATGACACATTATGTGTGTTAAATTGCAATAAAACCAAGACAGCGTAGGAAAACCGAGACATACTTTTGTTGAAAACTTAGTTGTACTAAAACCAGGGCGTAAGTAAACGCAAAAACCCCTTGAGCATTCAGTGGAGCACATGTGAGCGACGTCAGACATGCACACTCTGGCCACACTTGCAGCACACCTGTCCCAAACCTTACTAAATAACAAGTTAACTGTTTTATTAATATAATCGAATGACAGCAGTCATTTCCATAAGATTTGTTTTCTAATATAGGTGTTTTGGCCTACTTACAATGACAATAACAACAAATATTGTTTTTCATGAGCTGTGTACTAGTACCCCTTTCAGAGATCTCATGTAGTCCCCATGAAAACATTCACATGTTGCACAATGAGATGTAAGCATGGGATCATGTGTACATTCCTGTAACTTTCGGTTTGAAAAATATATATATATATCAGAATCAGAATCAGAATCAGAATCGTTTTATTGCCATTGTTTGACAACGGGTTAACAAACTAGGAATTTTTCTTGGTGCAAACGTGCGACATAAAACACATATAACACATATTTGGTATAAAAAAAGAGCTGTGACTGAGCTATCAGATAGACTTAGAAGGGATTCAAGGAATTCAAGGAGCTACTGTTAGGAGTTATTGTTCATTTGCCTGATGGCCGAGGGGAAAAAACTGTTCAGGTGGCGGGAGGTGTGGGTCTGGATGGAGCGTAGTCTCCTGCCTGAGGGGAGAGGGGAGAATAGTGTGTGTCCAGGGTGAGAAGAGTCAGCTGTGATCCGACCCACACGCCTCCTGGTCCTGGAGGAGAACAAGTCCTGGAGGGATGGGAGCTTGCAGCCAATCACCTTCTCAGCAGCACGTACGATGCGCTGCAGTCTATTCTTATCCTGGACTGTGGCGCCGGGGAACCACAGTGTGATGGAGGAGGTCAGGATGGACTCTATGATGGCTGAGTAAAACTGCACCAGCATCTCTGTCGGCACCTTGAGTTTCCTCAGCTGCCGCAGGAAGTACATCCTCTGCTGGGCCTTCTTGATGAGGGAGCTGATGATCAGCTCCGACTTGAGGTCCTGGGTGATGGTGGTGCCCAAGAGAGTCAATCAGGGTGAGGGGGGATGGTGGGGCTGTGACTTTCCTGAAGTCCATGATCATCTCCACTGTTTTCTGGGCGTTCAGCTCCAGGTTGTTGAGGCTGCACCAGGACGCCAGCCGGTCCACCTCTCTCCTGTAGGCGGACTCATCGCCATTCGAGATGAGCCCGATGAGGGTGGTGTCATCCGCAAACTTGAGCAGTTTTACGGATTGGTGACTGGAGGTGCAGCAGTTTGTATACAGGGAGAAGAGCCAGGGGGAGAGTACACAGCCCTGAGGAGTACCAGTGTTTGTGGTTCGACTGACCGAGACAATCTTCCCCAGCCGTACGTGCTGTCTTCGGTCTGTCAGGAAGTCATTAATCCAACTGCAGAGGGAGTTGGGCACGCTGAGCTGGTAGAGCTTGTCTCGTAGCAGTCCAGGGAGGATGGTGTTGAAGGCAGAGCTGAAGTCCACAAACAGGATCCTAGCGTAGGTTCCTGGGGAGTCCAGATGCTCCAGGATGAAGTGGAAGGCCAGGTTCACTGCATCATCCACAGACCTGTTGGCTCTGTAGGCGAACTGCAGTGGGTCCAGGAGGGGGGCGGTGATGTCCTTGAGGTGGGGCAAGACCAAGCGCTCAAAGGACTTCATGACCACAGACGTCAGCGCGACCGGCCTGTAGTCATTTAGTCCTGTGATCCATGCTTTCTTGGGGACAGGGACAATGGTAGAGGTCTTAAAGCAGGACGGCACCCGGCATAGCTCCAGAGAGATGTTAAAAATGTCAGTGAAGACAGGAGCCAGCTGGTCCGCACAGTGTCTGAGAGTGGAGGGGGAGACACCATCCGGCCCGGGGGCCTTCCGCGTATATATATGTTATTAGTATTTCTTTAATATAATAACAGCATTTCATGATTAATATTTATAAATTAATATTATTAATACATGCCAGTAGATAAGCACACTTTTGATTGGTAAATCATAGTGTAACGACCTGGAATTACACATTATGTGTGTTAAATTGCAATTAAACCAAGACAGCGTAGGAAAACCGAGACATACTTTTGTTGAAAACTGAGTCGAACGAGGAAACCTAGTCACCGTTATGAATACCTTTTGAGTTCAACGGTTTCAGATTGAAAGGCTAAAGTGTGTCTACATTGTGGAAGTACATTTTGACAAAAGTGCAATGCACCGTGAGCGTGATTGGTGGGGAATGACGAAGTGTTGCGTGGGTGTTGTGGGGACGGCAAGACAGTGTTGAAGCATTCTTGACGTGTAAAGGTCAGAAAAATCCAGCATCAGATTCCGTTGGAGATGGTATTTGAAGGGATTTGTTCCTTTCAATGACTGAGTCATTGTTAAATGTCTTTTTTTTTTTTTTTTTAAGAATTATATTTCTTTACGCCAAGGAAACAATCACTGGTAGCAGTTATACGATAACTCAAACTTACACATTATATACTCTATTGGTGGGAATTATTCTGAAACATTAGTAATAATTATATCTATGTTTTAATTGTAAACATTCCATAAGGTGATGCCATATCCCCAAATTCCACCCATTATGCATTGACAAGGATATCACTATTGAGAATTTTCCCTTGCCTGAGTCTCGCTGCATATCTTTGGGTGGCTACACAACCGCTTTGCGTCTGTCTTAATTAACAGCATGTGAGCTAGTTAGCTTCCTGCTTGCGACCCCTTCAGTCTGAGGATTTTTTTTATCAGCGAAGGGAGCTTTGCCATGAGACCGAAAAAGATGCCACAGCGGACCTTTGTTACAGTGAAGAAGAAGGCACTGCCGGGACACAAGACGATGAAGGATTTCCACACACTGAAACGCCCAGAGTGTTCAACAATGCCACAGATATTCCCGTACGCAAGGTCAAATGTTTTTCATTTTGTTGTTTTTTTGGTTTTGGAGCGCAACAATGAGACTTGTGTGTGTGTGTGTGTGTGTGTGTTGCCATTTAAGCTTGCTGTAATATTGTGTTGTTTGAATAAAAAATAGATTGTTGAGCCATTACCCCCTTGTTATTTTGGTTTGCTAAACAAACAACAATATATATATATATATATATATATATATATATATATATATATATATATATATATATATATATATACACCCAAACAATTTTGTGGAATAGCCTTAATTTCTAAGAACAAGAATAGACTGTCGAGTTTCAGATGAAAGTTCTCTTTTTCTGGCCATTTTGAGCGTTTAATTGACCCCACAAATGTGATGCTCCAGAAACTCAATCTGCTCAAAGGAAGGTCAGTTTTGTAGCTTCTGTAACGAGCTAAACTGTTTTCAGATGTGTGAACATGATTGCACAAGGGTTTTCTAATCATCAATTAGCCTTCTGAGCCAATGAGCAAACACATTGTACCATTAGAACACTGGAGTGATAGTTGCTGAAAATGGGCCTCTATGCACCTATGTAGATATTGCACCAAAAACCAGACATTTGCAGCTAGAATAGTCATTTACCACATTAGCAATGTATAGAGTGTATTTCTTTAAAGTTAAGACTAGTTTAAAGTTATCTTCATTGAAAAGTACAGTGCTTTTCCTTCAAAAATAAGGACATTTCAATGTGACCCCAAACTTTTGAACGGTAGTGTATATATATATATATATACACACATATATATATATATATACACACACACACACACACACACACACACACACACACACACACATATATATATATATATATGTATGAAGTACTTGACTTTCAGTGAATTCTAGCTATATATATACATATATATATATATATATATATATATATATATATATATATATATATATATATATATATATATATATATATATATATATATATATAGGGTTGTCCCAGTACCATTATTTTGGTACCGGTACAAAAATGTATTTCGATACAAAAAATCTTACGGTACATTAAACATATGTTTATTATTGCAATCAAAGAACAATTATGTCCTTAAATAAAATAGTGAACATACTAGACAATTTGTCTTTTAGTAGTAGGTAAACAAACAAAGACTCCTAATTAGTTTGCTGACGTATGCAGTAACATATTGTGTCATTTATCATTCTATTATTTTGTCAAATGTATTAAAGACTAGCTGTAAAAATTGATTATTAATCTACTTGTTCATTTACTGTTAATATCTGCTTATTTTCGCTTTTAACATGTTCTATCTACACTTCTGTTAAAATGTAATAATCACTTATTCTTCCGTTGTTTGGATACTTTACATTAGTTTTGGATGATACCGCACATTTAGGTATCGATCCGATACCAAGTAGTTACAGGATCATACATTGGTCATATTCAAAGTCCTCATGTGTCCAGGGATGTATTTCCTGACTACATAAACATTAATATAAATTTTAAAAAATACTAAAGGCTAAACAAAATTGACGTAATCATAGTAGTATCGACTAGATACGCTATTGTACTTGGTATCATTACAGTGGATGTTAGGTGGAGATCCACCCATGGCATTTGTTTACATTGTGACGCCGGAGAGCTATTGTATCCTCCTAGGGTGTTTAGTGAGCATGTTTAGCTATTCCTCGTCCTCCAGTGATAACGGAACTTGTAAGACACTCACTTTATTTGTCACCATGGAGGCGAGGATTAGTGATTTAGAAGTAGCTAAAACACTGCAGACTGTGGATTGATGTTAGCTTCTAGCTAGTTAGCTAGCCATGTCTTAAAGCAGTGGTCCCCAACCACCGGGCCGCACAAGAAATAAAAACAAAATTTAAAAAAATATATATATATTTTATTTATTTTTTATTTTTTATTAAATAAACATAAAAAACACAATATATATATTATATATAAATATACATCAATACAGTCTGCAGGGACACAGTCCGTAAGCACACATGATTGTATTTCTTTATGAAAAAATAAAAAATAAATAAATACAAAAAAACCCTGTGGGACTAATTTTCAAGTGTGCTACAATAAGGTTGGGGACCACTGTCTTAAAGCACCTCTTCCTTAGGGCATTTCAGTGTTATAAATTCACTTTTATCTTTAGTTTTTAGGCCAAAAATGTGTCCATTCTCCCTTTTCTGTCTACACACTGTGTCTGCTTGTAAGTACTCCGTGATTGTGCGCTGCCGAACATGCTCCTCCGCTCGTAAAACCAGCAAAAAAAAACCCAAAAAACGGTACTTTTTATAGGCGGTATAGTACCGAATGTGATTCATTAGTATTGCGCCACCTTACTAGTACCGGTATACCGTACAACCCTAATAGATATACTGTATATACACACATCTTAAATAGGGACTTTTGTCCAGGCTAGAACCAATTATCCGTGTTTGCATTGCTTCTTATGGGCAACTCTGCTTATCTATAAGACTTTTTCAACCATGTTGAAGAAGCATTTAAGTCATGAATTGAGGTTTTAATGTGTATAGACTTCAAAATTCAAACTAAGTCAAAAGCATATTGTGAAAACTCCAAGCCTGATTTCAGAGGAAAGCGCTACAAATTCCAAAACATTTTGACAACTGGGCATTAAACCCAATTTGGAAGCATGAAATAGTCCAAAAATGTCTTGTTCAGCTCGATACTTCCACGCAAGGTGATTTCGGAAGCATAATCGTTCACCCCCTTATTACACCAGCTTGGGAATTTGATGACTAATCAGTACATACTGTAACTGGTCGGAGCACTTTTTTCTGCCCCGATGCGTCATAAAACATACTTAATGAATTGAATCTCAAAAAGCGTTGTGGCGTGGCCATTCATTAAACTGGCGATAAGGTGGCATCAAACCTGCTGAACCATGCAGGGACTCCATTAGGAGCATTTCATCCACCACCACGGGCTTTCTATTCCATTCTCTGTGATTACAGTCATGCCAGCAACAGGTCATTGTGCTCTAATTGGATTTTTTTTTTTTTTTTTTTTTGCATCCTTTGCATGGTCATGCGCACGCTTTGTCAATTCCCAACTTTAAAAAGTATTTATTTTATACTGAAAAGCTGCATATTCTTCGGTGAGGGATAAGTATGGCGGTTTCCTACTTCTTTTCAGACCTGTTGAATTGTGATTATTCATTTCCTGAATAATGTAAACTCACTACACCGGTATGTTTTAGCGCTTTCATGGCGAGTTTACTGACAGATATAAGTGAGAACTTTACACTACTTTATATTAGAAATGGCAACAGCGGAGGATGAATGTCCCATAACAAGAAGATAGAGAAAAAGAAGAAGCTTATTCATTTCAAAAACTGAAATCTAAGCAAAATTAAATATCTCAAATAAGGGTGATATTTGTTTATTTTCTGTCTGATAAGATAATTATTCTCACTAAGCAGATTTTATGTTAGAGTCTTTTACTTGTTTTAAGGGTTTTGGTCCTAAATTATCTCAGTAAGATATTACAGCTTGTTGCTGAGATTTGATGACCTACCGTATTTTTCGGAGTATAAGTCGCTCCGGAGTATAAGTCGCACCAGCCGAAAATGCATTATAAAGAAGGAAAAAAACATATATAAGTCGCACTGGAGTATAAGTCGCATTTTTGGGGGAAATTTATTTGATAAAAGCCAACACCAAGAATAGACATTTGAAAGGCAATTTAAAATAAATAAAGAATAGTGAACAACAGGCTGAATAAGTGTACGTTATATGAGGCATAAATAACCAACTGAGAACGTGCCTGGTATGTTAACGTAACATATTATGGTAAGAGTCATTCAAATAACTATAACATATAGAACATGCTATACGTTTACCAAACAATCTGTCACTCCTGATCTCTAAATCCCATGAAATCTTATACGTCTAGTCTCTTATGTGAATGAGCTAAATAATATTATTTGATATTTTACGGTAATGTGTTAATAATTTCACACATAAGTCGCTCCTGAGTATAAGTCGCACCCAAACTATGAAAAAAAACTGTGACTTATAGTCCGAAAAATACGGTATAGTGAGTAAAACATGCTTGAAACTAGAATATCAACTGTTGCAAAGCTGTGTCATCAACACTCACACGTATAAAACTACTTTTTTAAAGTAATCATTTATTACTTCAAGCATGAAAAAAAAATCATGATTCCGAGCACATATCATTATGTCAAGATAATGGCACTAGCATTTACTTAATTTAAGAATATTTTTCAACATATTGATCAAAAAGTTCTACCAAGAAAACTGCACTTATTAGTGAGAATGTACTTATTTTAAAGGTATTTTTGGGTTCATTGAGGTTAGCCAATTTTACTTGTTTTGGAAAGTCTTGACAAGCAGAATTTTATTGTTCTATTGGCAGATAATTTTGCTTAGTTCAAATAAAATACCCCACATTTTTGTATTTTTTTTTCTTGTTTTTGAACACTGACTTTCTGCAGTGTATCGACTACGGTGTCCACACAGACTACAAAGGCGGACGCACGCAAGTTTTCAGGATTTATGCAGATCCCAAATACAGATCAGCAGGTACCAGAAGGTAAGAAAAGTTTCTTTTGCATAATATTGTGAAACAAAACGCCAGATAATATGTCTTACCTTATACACACATCATAATAAAAATTAAAAAATAAAGCGGTGCGGCTTCATAGCTTACCAAATTCGCACTAAAACATTTTGATAGATTTTTGAGCACCGTCTGTAATGTTCTATATTTTCAAAGGAACATAAAACATGTTGGTGTTGTTTACTTGAGTCATATTGCCATCATATTGCTGTCTACACGTATCCCTTATGTTTGACTACCATCTACTGGTCACACTTATTACAACATGTACCTAATAAAATTGCTTCGAGGTCGGTAAGCAAAACTAGATTTACTCCGTACATTAGGCGCATTGTCGAGTTTTGAGGGGAAACAAAGGATTTTAAGTGCGCCTTATAGTCTGGAAAATACGGTATTTGAGAAATCAGACTAATTTAGTGGATAGCAACATAGTCAGGTTTATACTACTACGACTATGGTGTCAGAACAGACACACAAAGGCTGACACATGCAAGTTTTCAGGATTTATGCAGATCCCAAAATACAGATCAGCAGGTACCAGAAGGTAAGAAAAGTTGCTTTTGCATAATAGTGTGAAACAAAACGCCAGATAATATGTCTTACCTTATACACACACCATAATAATACTCCTATGTTGAAGCACAGTACAATCCATCAAGCGATGCGGCTTCTTAGCTTACCAAAGTCGTACTAAAACATTTTGATAGATTTTTGAGCGCCGTGTGTAATGTTCTATATTTTCAATGGAACATATAAAATGTTGGTGTCGTTTACTTGAGTCATATTGCAGTCTACACATATATCTTATGTGTGACTGCCATCTACTGGTCACACTTATTATTTTACCATGTACCAAATAAAAAAGCTTTGAAGTCGGTAAGCACAACCATAATTACTCTGTACATTAGGCACATCGTCGAGTTTTGAGGGAAAAAAATGATTTTAAGTGCGCCTTATTGTCTGGGAAATACGGTATTTGAGAAATCAGACTAATTGAGTGAATGAAACACAGTCAGGTTTATACTACTACGACTTCGGTGTCAGCACATACTACAAAGGTGGACGCACGCAAGTTTTCAGGAATTATGCAGATCCAAAAATACAGATCAGCAGGTACCAGAAGGTAAGAAAAGTTGCTTTTGTATAATATTGCGAAACAAAACGCCAGATATGTCTTACCTTATACACACCCCATAATAATACTCCTATGTTGAAGCACAGTACAATCCATCAAGCGGTGCGGCTTCATAGCTTACCAAAGTCGTACTGAAACATTTTGATAGATTTTTGAGCGCTGTGTGTAATGTTCTATATTTTCAATGGAACATATAAAATGTTGGTGTCGTTTACTTGAGTCATATTGCAGTCAACACGTATATCTTATGTGTGACTGCCATCTACTGGTCACACTTATCATTTCACCATGTACCAAATCAAATAGCTTCGAGGTCGGTAAGCACAACCAAAATGATTCCGTACTTTAGGCACACCGGGTCATAAGGCGCACTGTCGAGTTTTGAGAAAATGAAACGATTTTAAGTGCGCCTTATAGTCCGAAAAATATGGTATATGCATTTACATGTTTTTTTTTTTACTTGTAAAACTAACATTTGTCTCTCTAAAATGTATTATGGGTGTTTGGACCGAATCAACTGAATTTGTATTATTTCTTAAGGAAAAAAATTAAAAAAGCTTAAATTTTCGGACAATTCTGTTTTCGTCTGGCCTTTCCGAACAGATTACATACAAAAGCCGAGATAGAGTGTGAGGATACGTGTGTGAAAGTTGAAAATGTAGTTGCTGAAACAAGTTAGCATGGGTTTGTCGTGCTAATGGTGGGTGCAGGACATGCAGTGAAGAGCGGAGCGCAGGACTTACATTCACAGAGGTGATCTTCCCAAGTTGACACGCTTCCTGCAAGGACAGAAGAAAAGTCGTCTTAGATCAGCATCTCTTCGCGTCTGACGGACAATTTCGTAGCGGAAATACAGTACCATGTTTTCCGGACTATAAGCCGCTACTTTTTTCCCCACACCCGTTAGAACCCTGCGGCTAATTTATGGATAAACAGCCACAATGTTATTGTCGGGGGAGGTGTAGTCAGCGCTGCCTGCAGGAGAAAAAGTCACCGCCGCTGTCCATGGTACTGAGGACGAGCACCATCGGGCAGGGGCGGGGCAGACGGCGAGACACAGCTGGCAGGTGATTAGATTTCACAGGTGGTACGTGTTAATCTAATCATCTGTTGTCTTTAACACTAAGCGGCCGGGAGCAGGAGGGGGGAGAGTCGGAGAGACTTTGGAAATACTGAAAAGTCAAATATCGCAAAACTGTAATATACATTAAAACTTTGTTCAACTCTGGACGCCGGTCTCCTGTGAAGTGTGTGATCAGCGGTTATGTATTCGACAAATAGCTTTCATAAATTGTGTTATTGTTTGTACTATGGCGCCATCTTTTGGACGAGTTCGCTAACTGCAGGAGCTGCAATTTGAGCGTCTGCAGTATTTTCCTCTGTTTAGTGCCTTGAACCAGTGCCCTTCCGTCCATTAGTCGTCCATAGCGTTTCTACTTGTATGCTTTCTTTATTCATCACTCTAAGAAACGTTTGTGAGTTTTACAATATAACCAAAACAACTCATACTTACAGTACTAAACAGTCACGTTTGATCGTAGTGTTTTCATGCATATTTGTAGGCGCTATCGTAATTTAATCAGGCTAGCGTTATTAGCATCAGCTAATGTGCTAACAAGTTTACAAATGTTCGCGTTAGTATTATTAACTTACAATGCCATTCTTTTTTGCATTGTTTCAGTTTTGTACATTCACCAAACGTTACCGTGGATTTATTGAGTCGGTTTATTTGATTGGAGAGCTAGCTTCCGCAGCTAGTGGATCCATGACGATGACTTATGTTCTGTTTGATCAGCCGTTTTACTGCCTTGTTACCGGCACCGCTTGGAAACATTTACAAAATCTTTGCGTAAATAACTATTTTAACCTGTGGCTTATAGTCCAGTGCGGCTAATATATGGAAATATTGTGTCTTCTATAATTTAGAGGGTGCGGCTTATATACGGGTGCGCTCTATAGTCCACAAATCACGATAAGTATCAAGAGCCAACAAAGTTTTCATAAATTGTGTTATTGTTTGTGCTATGGCGCCATCTTTTGGACGAATTTGAACATCTGCAGTATTTTCCTTTGTATAGTGCCTTTAACTAGTGCAGTTCCGCCTACTAGTCGTCCATAGAGTTTCTACTCGTATGCTTTCTTTATTCATCACTCCAAGAAACGTTTGTGAGTTTTACAATATAACAAAAACAACTCATACTTTCAGTACTAAACCGTCACCTTTGATCGTAGTGTTTTAATGCATATTTGTACGTGCTATCGTAATGTAATCAGGCTAGCGTCATTAGCTAATGTTCTAACAAGTTTACACATGTCCGTGTTGGTATTGTTAACTTACAATGCCATTCTTTTTTGTATCGTTTCAGTTTCGTACATTCACCAAAACGTCACCGTGGTTTTCTTAAAGTTTGTTTAGCCGATTGGAGGATGACGATGAGTTCTGTTTTGTTAGATCAGCCGTTTTACTGCCTTTTTACCAGCACCGCTTGGAAACAATTAAGATATGTAAATAAACATTTACAAAATCTTTGTGTAAATGACTCTTTTAACAAGGCACATTCCTGCTGCTTATAGTTCAGTGTATTGTCTGTCTAATGTATGGAAATATTGTTTTTTCTATAATTGAGTGAATGTGGCTTATATATGGGTGCGCTCTATAGTTCACAAATCACGGTAAGTATCAAGAGCCAACAAAGTTTTCATAAGTTGTGTTATTGTTTGTGCTATGGCGCCATCTTTTGGACGAGTTTGAACATCTGCAGTATTTTCCTTTGTATAGCGCCTTGAACTAGTGCAGTTCCGCCTACTAGTCGTCCATAGCGTTTCTACTTGTATGCTTTCTTTATTCATCACTCCAAGAAACGTTTGTGAGTTTTACAATATAACAAAAACAATTCATCCTTACAGTTTACGAATGTCCGTGTTAGTATCATTAACTTACAATGCCATTTTTTTTTTTGCATTGTTTCAGTTTCGTGGATTTGCCAAAACGTCACCGTAGACTTATTGAGTCTGTTTAGCTGATTGGTGAGCTAGCTCCTGCAGCTAGTGACTTCTGTTTTGTTTAATTAGCCATTTTACTGCCTTGTTACCGGCCCCGCTTGGAAACAATTAAGGTATGTAAATAAACGGTTTCAAAATCTTTGTGTAAATAACTCTTTTAACCTGCGGCTTATAGCCCAGTGCGGTTAATATATGAAAACATGTTTTTTTTTTCCTAAAATGTAGTGGGTGCGGCTTGTAGACGGAACTTTCCAGCCTTCTGAAAGCCACTTAAATTAACACTGGACACTCGCGTATGCAGTACTTGCAGATTAGAAGTATTTTCTTTTTTGTAATTGAGGTTTTGTGTACATATTGAGTCCCCATTCTGCGTGTAAAGCACATTTTCGGAGCGTGCGCCCTCCCACCATTGCAAAGGAGTGGAGGGAGGGAGGGCAAAAACCTGACGTCCTGACACGAGATATACTCTACATCTGACACTCTGATAAAGATGTTTTATATACATGTCAAGGAAGAAAGCGAGCGGAAAATCAAACAAAGCATGAAATATGAACAACACACACAGACAAGCTTCTAAATTGGGAACAAAAGACACCCGCAAGCCCATAAAAAGAAATCGAGAAAAAAAAAAGGAAAAAAAAGCATCATCTCTCTGGGGACTGAGATAACTCACGGAGAGATAAGAGTATTTAATTTTTAATCACCATTTTTTGTTTTTTTTGTACGGCGTATCACAATCAGGGCACATGACTTGATTTGTAAAGGAAATAGAAGAAATCTAGCGGGGAAGAGGCACTTAGACGAGGGGAGCAGGACTGATGGGGTGGAACGCTGCAACAATGGCGATGATGTCGCCATAATTGTTCCTTGAAGTGACTGAACAGCACACGTTCCTCTCGTCATAGACAAACTAGCACAACTTTAAGAATGGACCATGACATAAAGAACACCATATTGTACCAAACCCAAAACCAGTGAAGTTGGCACGTTGTGTAAATCCTGAACAAAAAACGTTTTTGCGAATCTTTTTCAACCTACATTCAATTGAATGGACTGCAAAGACAATATACTTAACGTTCGAACTTGTAAAGTTTGTTATTGGTTGCAAATATTAGCTCATTTGGAATTTGACGCCTGCAACATGTTTCAAAAAAGCTGGCACAAGTGGTAAAAAAGCCAAAAAAATCACACGGGCTCAGGAACACTTCAGAAAACCACTGTCAGTAGCTACAGTTGGTCGCTACATCTGTAAGTGCAAGTTAAAATTCTCACTATGCAAAGCCAAAGCTATTTATCAACAACACCCAGAAACGCTTCGCCGGGCCTCGAGCTCATCTAATGGATGGACTGATGCAAAGTGGAAAAGTGTTCTGTGGTCTGACGAGTCCACATTTCAAATTATTTTTGAAAACTGTGGAATGTCGTGTCCTCCGGACCAAAGAGGAAAAGAACCATCCGGACTGTTCGAGGCGCAAAGTTCAAAAGCCAGCATCTGTGATGGTATGGTGGTGTATTAGTGCCCAATGCATGGGTAATTTACACATCTGTGAAGGCACTGTTAATGCTGAAAGGTACATAGAGGTTTTGGAGCAACATATGTTGCCATCCACCAACGTTGTCATGGACGCCCCTGCTTATTTCAGCAAGACAATGCCAAGCCACATTCTGCATGTGTTACAACAGCAAGACTTCGTAGTAAAAGACTGGCCTGCCTGTAGTCCAGACGTGTCTCCCATTGAAAATGTGTGGCTCATTATGAAGCCTAAATTACTACAATAGAGACCCCAGTCTTTTGAACAACTTAAGCTGTACATCAAGCAAGAATGGGAAAAAATTCCACCTGAAAAGCTTCAAAAATTGGTCTCCTTAGTTCCCAAACGTTTACTGAGTGTTGTTCAAAGGAAAGGCCGTGTAACATAGTGGTAAAAATGCCCCTCTGCCAACTTTTTGGCAATGTGTTGCTGCCATTAAATTCTAAGTTAATGATTATTTGCAAAAAAAAAAACATTAAATAAGTAGTGTGTTCAATTGAATATAAGTTGAAAAGGATTTGCAAATCATTGTATTCGGTTTATATTTATGATTTACACAACGTGCCAACTTCACTGGTTTTGGGTTTTGTAAGTTGTATTGTGTTTTGGCTCAATGTTCTCTCCATCAACGAGTAAAGATGCTAAAAATGTGTATTTAATGAGCTGGAGGTGGTACAAAAACAAGAAAGATCTCCACCATATGTTTGTGTATCATACAGCTGCATTTGTTTTCAAAACTCGGAAACAAAGAAACTATATTGGAAGGAAATGCGTAAATAGCATATGGTGGTAAATAAATATAAGCTATAAACACAGTTCCATGGTCTCTTTTAAAGCAAGAACCTAATAACTTTTTGGAAATACTTTTTTATTGCTTTATTTTATTTTCCTCTCTTACTGTACTGAGTCATTGATTCATCTTGTACATTTTTCCATTGCGTCTATTATTTGTGCACTTTAATTGTTGAAGTTGTTCTTGATTTATTTGATTGAACAGCCTCTAACTAGCTAACGGCTAACCTAGCAAACAATGGTTTTCAGCGGGAGTCTCTGTGTTGGTATACACCTAATGGTTTGCGTGTTTAAATCTATACACCTCGACTTTAAAATGTTAAATGAGATTGGGACTATTTTTTTCCACTTTTCACACACAAAAAAAAATCAGTCAAGTATTATATTCTTTGAAAGCAAGACGCCTCCTCCTGACGTTGATGATTGTACTTTTGGGTCGATTTTTGTCACCGCCTGGTGCCACCTTGTGGTTTGTATTCAGTTTTGCTCATTTGGTGCAGATGACCTTGTATTATTACTTAATTTCTCTATCCTCTTAGAATTCATGTGTTTCCCTTGTGGGCGGAGTTGTGAGACGTACACAGCTGCATTCAATTAACGCCTGTGCTACTTAAGCAGCACCTTGGTAGCTGGATGGCACTCGGCGATTCGACTCCTCGGCTTTCCACGCCTGACGACTTCCATGCTTCAAGTTTTTTGCTACCTGCTATCTTGGCCATTCCTAGTGCCATCCAGCTTGGTGTTGTTTTTGTATCCCAGTGCCATTCAGCTTGGTGTTGTTTTTGTATCCCAGTGCAAACACTTTTAAAACATTTAGCATATCCGTATGTGTAATTAAACTATGGAATGGATTAACTAAAGAAATCAAACAAAGCACCAATATGATTCAGTTTAAGAGACTGATCAAACTACAAGTGTTCACAAAGTACACAGAACAATAATTATGATGAAAATCTTGAATTTTTTTTTTTTTTTTGAGATAAAGATTTTTGTATTTAATATTTGTTTACTTACTATAGTATATTATTTATGTATTATTTATTCACTGTTCTGTTACAGAGAAAAAAGGAATTGTATAATAATTGCTATGTATGAAAAGGGGTAGGATTAAATAAACTCAGCTTATTCCTACTCCTTTTTGGACGTGCTGTAATGAAACAACTGGAAATATGTGATGAATTACATTGTATCGTATGCATCTTCCAAATAAACTAATACTGAACTGAACTAGGGCAGCACGGTGGAACAGGGGTTAGTGCATGTGTCTCACAATACGAAGGTCCTGAGTAGTCCTGAGTTCAATCCCGGCTCGGGATCTTTCTGTGTGGAGTTTGCATGTTCCCCCCGTGACTGCGTAGGTTCCATCCGGGTACTCCGGCTTCCTCCCACCTCCAAAGACATGCACCTGGGGATAGGTTGATTGGCAACACTAAATTGGCCCTAGTGTGTGAATGTGAGTGTGAATGTTGTCTGTCTATCTGTGTTGGCCCTGTGATGAGGTGGCGACTTGTCCAGGGTGTACCCCGCCGTCCGCCCGAATGCAGCTGAGAGGCTCCAGTACCCCCCGCAACCCCAAAAAGGAACAAGCGGTAGAAAATGAATGGATGAACCGAACTAAGCCAGCTTGGTGTTTTTGTAATCCAGTGCCATCCGGCTTGGTGTTGTTTTTGTAGTCAGCGCGTCATGCAACTCCGAACCCTAGTTTAGTTTATTTTTGTGCATAGTAGTTTGTTTTTTCCACGGTGCACTTTTTTTTTCTCCTTTTTGCACCCTTGTTTTTTGTTCCGTTCTGTGGGGAGTATTTTTGTGAGTACATGAGTCTGCATCCTTTGGTTCCTCTCAACAGCAATGTGACAGATTAGACCCTCCCTCTAATGTGCATCCAAAAACGTTTCCTTCTATAACCAGTAGAAGCTCTTTCTTCTGCATGTATGCCTTTTAGGCGACATCCTTGTAGGATAATAAAAATGCATATAGACCGCAGAGCTAATTTGCAAGTTGTGCCAAGTGTGTCTAAATATACGTTCTAACCTCACGGCCCTTGTTTCCGACTGTACCCATCACAGCTTGAAACGCACTGCAACTGGACGAGGATAATGAAATAATTATATGTCACACGGACAGCATATTTGCATTTCTGAGCACGTTTTGTCAGGTCCTTTTCTTTTTCCGAGGGGCGGCTCGTTTGAATCCGACGAGCGGTCATTTTAATTCGGGATTTTATTTAAAAAAAAAAAAAAAGGTACCAGGCGGTTGTTTCTTCTCCAAGTGATGTTTTATTCAACAGCCCGTGACAAGCGCTCCCTGTTTAAGACCGAGACGTCCAATTAAATCTATGATAACGCACACGGGGGATCTGAGAAGGTGACCTCGACATTCAAAATAGTTTTAGGTTCCACACCTCCAGACCGGAGGTGACTTTTGTAATGTTTTCTAGCACAGACTGGCCAGCGACCTCATATGTGCGCGTACGCCTCTCAGACAAACAGTCCTATAGTCGGATAGAGTTTGGCTACCGTTAAGTGCTTTTGTTGGGGGAGCACATCAAAGTAGAGTGGATGTCTTCACCAGCAAAGCCACTCTGGCTTTGATCACCCCAGGCACTCTGATCATTAAAATATTTGATAAATAATTGATTCAACCACCAGACCTCATTGTGCTTTTGCTTCTCTATCCAAATGTGGCCTCCTTTTTTTTTTCTCTTTTCTTCCGCTCAATGATAAGGTGAAGCAGGCAAGGTTGAGATTGCTCTGCCGTAACATTAATTGCACATTCAAATATTTAACACACCAACACTGAACATTTCATGAGGCATATACCTGCACCTGTAATGAGAGCCATTACAAAGCATGTATCCATTATCCTGCCCAGATACAGACCGATGCCCCGGTTTGGAGCCGAAGTGTTTTATCCCGCCACACGGGAGCAAAACACAGTCAAAAACAAACATTCAGCAAAGTCATTTTTTTTATTAAGGCATATCAATCAATCAATCAATCAATGTTTATTTATATAGCCCTGAATCACAAGTGTCTCAAAGGGCTGCACAAGCCATAACGACATACTCGGTTCAGATCCCACATAAGGGCAAGGAAAAACTCCCAACCCAGTGGGATGTCAATGTGAATGACTATGAGAAACCTTGGAGAGGACCGCAGATGTGGGTGACCCCCCCCCCCCCCCCCCCTCTAGGGGAGACCGGATGCAATGGACGTCGAGTGGGTCTAGCATAATATTGTGAAAGTCCAGTCCATACTGGATCTAACATAATAGCGAGAGTCCAGTCCATAGTGGGGCCAGCAGGAGACCATCCCAAGCGGAGACGGGTCAGCAGCGCAGAGATGTCCCCAACCGATGCACAGGCGAGCGGTCCACCCCGGGTCCCGACTCTGGACAGCCAGCACTTCATCCATGCCCATATAAAAATTCATATGTTTTTCTCTTAGAAGATAGGCCGTCATCCCAATCATTGAACCAGTACACTTCCGTCTACTAGTCGTACATAGCGTTTCTACTAGTATTCATCACTCAAAGAAACGTTTGTGAGTTTTACAATATAACAAAAACAACTCATACTTACAGTACTAAACTGTCAGGTTTAGATATGTAATATCGGAAATTATCGGTATCGTTTTTTTATTATCGGTATCGTTTTTTATGTTTTTTTCTTTTTTCTTCCTTAAATCAACATAAAAAACACAAGATACACTTACAATTAGTGCACCAACCCAAAAAACCTCCCTCCCCATTCACACTCATTCACACAAAAGGGTTGTTTATTTCTGTTATTAATATTCTGGTACCTACATTATATATCAATATATATCAATACAGTCTGCAAGGGATACAGTCCGTAAGCACACATGATTGTGCGTGCTGCTGCTCCACTAATAGTACTAACCTAAAACAGTTAATTTTACTCATTTTCATTAATTACTAGTTTCTATGTAACTGTTTTTATATTGTTTTACTTTCTTTTTTTATTCAAGTAAATGTTTTTAATGTATTTATCTTATTTTATTTTATTAATTAAAAAAAAAAAAAGGACCTTATCTTCACCATACCTGGTTGTCCAAACTAGGCATACTAATATGTTGATTCCACGACTGTGTACATCGGTATCGGTTGATATCGGTATCGGTAATTAAAGAGTTGGACATTATCGGATATCGGCAAAAAGCCATTATCGGACATCCCTAGTCATGTTTGATTGTAATGTTTTCATGCATATTTGTACGTGCTATCGTAATGTAATCAGGCTAGCGTTATTAGCTTTACCTAATGTGCTAACATGTTTACAAATGTCCGTGTCGTCCATGGTTATTAGGATTTGTTATATATTGTACATATATTTGTGGGGGGGAGATGTGGCCAGCGCGCTTGCAGGAGCAAAGATCACCGCCGCTGTCCATGGTGCTGAGGACGAGCACCATCGGGCAGGGGCGGGGCATGTGCTGACGGCGAGACACAGCTGACAGGTGATTAGATTTCAAAGGTGGTACGTGTTAATCTAATCATCTGCTGTCTTGAACAGTGAGCGGCCGGGTGCAGGAAGAGGAGGAGGAGGATTGGAGAGACTGCAAAGTCTGGAGCAAACGTATCTATTGAAGAGCTTGTGAAAACATTAAAACCTTTGTCAACTCTGCGCTACTGGCCTCCAGCGTATGTATCAGTGAGACCGCAAGTATGCGACTCTTACAATATTATATAAAAATATAATATAATAAAATAATATATCAGTCTATATTATATACTGTAGATATATGTAAATATTACATATGTTATATTTTATATTGCTACCATGGTACATTTTCATCCTTACCCTTTCCATCCTTTGTAACTGAGCTACTGTGTGGAACAATTTCCTTTGTGGATCAATAAAGTTGGTCCACGTTTAAGTCTAAGTGTTGGTATTATTAACTCACAATGCCATTCTTTTTTGCATTGTTTCAGTTTCGTGAATTCACCAAAACGTCACCCTGGATTTATTGATTTACTGGATTTACAACATTTTTGTGTAAATTACTCTCTTAACAAGGTATATAGCTGCAGCTTATAGTCCAGTGCGGCTATATATGGAAATATTGTTTCTTCTATAATTTAGTGGGTGCGGCTTGTATAAGGGTGCACTCTATAGTCAGAAAATCACAGTAAGTATCAAGAGCCGACAAAGTTTTCATAAATTGTGCGATTGTTTGTGCTATGACGCCATCTTTTGGACGAGTTTGCTAACTGTTTAGTGCCTTGAACCAGTGCCTCGTCGTCCACAGCGTTTCTACCCATAAGCTTTCTTTATTCATCACTCCAAGAAACGTTTCTGAGTTTTACAATATAACAAAAACAACTCATACTTACAGTACTAATCAGTCATATTTGATAGTAGTTTTTTCATGCATATTTGTAAGTGCTATCGTAATGTAATCAGGCTAGCATTATTAGTGCTAACAATTTTACAAATGTCCGTGTTAGTAATATCAACTTACAATGCCATTCTTTTTTGCATTGTTTCAGTTTCATAAATTCACCAAAACGTCACTGTGGATTTATTGAGTCGGTTTAGCTGATTGGAGAGCTCGCTTCTGCAGCTAGTGGGTCCATGACGATGACTTCTGTTTTGTTTGATCTGCCATTTTACTGCCTTGTTACCGGCACCGCTTGGAAATAATTAAGGTATGTAAATAAACATTTACAAAATTTTTGTGTAAATAACTCTTAACAAGGTATATAGCTGCGGCTTATAGTCCAGTGCGGCTATTATATAAAACATATTGTTTCTTTTATAATTCAGCGGGTGCGGCTAATACACAGGTGCGTTCTATTGTACGGAAATCACGGTAAGTATCAAGAGCCGACAAAGTTTTCATTAATTGTGTTGTTATTGTTTGTGCTATGACGCCATCTTTTGGACGAGTTTGCTAATGGTTTAGTGCCTTGAACCAGTGCCGTTCTGTCTACTAGTCGTCCATAGCATTTCTACCCATAAGCTTTCTTTATTCATCACTCCAAGAAACGTTTCTGAGTTTTACAATTTAACAAAAACAACTTATACTTACAGTACTAAACCCACACGTTTGATAGTAGTGTTTTCATGAATATTTGTACAAGCTATCGTAATGTAATCAGGCTAGCTTTATTAGTGCTAACAAGTTTACAAATGTCCGTGTTAGTATTATTAACTTACAATGCCATTCTTTTTTGCATTGTTTCAGTTTCATAAATTCACCAAAACCGTGGATTTATTGAGTCGGTTTAGCTGATTGAAGAGCTCGCTTCTGCAGCTAGTGGGTCCATGACGATGACTTCTGTTTTGTTTGATCAGCTGTTTTACTGCCGTGTTGGAAACAATTAAGGTATGTAAATAAACACTTACAAAATTGTTGTGTAAAGAACTACTTTAACAAGGTATATAGCTGCGGCTTATAGTCTAGTGCAGCTAATATATGGAAATATTATGTATTCTATAAATTAGTGGGTGCGGCTTATATACGGGTGTGCTCTAAAGTCCGGAAATCATGGTAAGTATCAAGAGCCGACAAAGTTTTCATAAATTGTGTTGTTATTGTTTGTGCTATGACGCCATCTTTTGGACGAGTTTGCTAACGGTTTAGTGCCTTGAACCAGTGCCGGTCCATCTACTAGTCATCCATAGCGTTCCTACTGGTATGCTTTCTCACTCCAAGAAACGTTTGCGAGTTTTTACAATATAACAAACACAACTCATACTTACAGTGCTAAACCGTCACGTTTGATAGTAGTGTTTTCATGGATATTTGTACAAGCTATCGTAAAAAATCAGGCTAGCTTTATTAGTGCTAACAAGTTTACAAATGTCTGTTAGTATTAACTTACAATGTCATTCTTATTTGCATTGTGTCAGTTTCGTGAATTCCCCAAAACGTCACTGTGGATTTATTGAGTCTGTTTAGCTGATTGGAGAGCTAGCTTATCAGCTAGTGGGTCCATGACGATGACTTCCATTTTGTTTGATCATCCATTTTACTGCCTTTTTACCGGCACCGCTTGGAAATAATTAAGGTATGTAAATAAACATTTACAACATTTTTGTGTAAATAACTCTCTTAACAATAGCTACGGCTTATAGTCCAGTGCGGCTAATATATAAAACATATTGTTTCTTTTATAATTCAGTGGGTGCGGCTAATACACGGGTGCATTCTATTGTACGTAAATCACGGTACGTATCAAGATTTTCATAAATTGTGTTGTTATTGTTTGTGCTATGACGCCATCTTTTGGACGAGTTTGCTAACGGTTTAGTGCCTTGAACCAGTGCCGTTCTGTCTACTAGTCGTCCATAGCGTTCTACCCATAAGCTTTCTTTATTCATCACTCCAAGAAACGTTTCTGAGTTTTACAATTTACCAAAAACAACTCATACTTACAGTACTAAACCCACACGTTTGATAGTAGAGTTTTCATGAATATTTGTACAAGCTATCGTAATGTAATCAGGCTAGCTTTATTAGTGCTAACAAGTTTACAAAGGTCCGTGTTAGTATTATTAACTTACAATGCCATTCTTTTTTGCATTGTTTCAGTTTCCTAAATTCACCAAAACCGTAGATTTATTGAGTCGGTTTAGCTGATTGGAGAGCTCGCTTCTGCAGTTAGTGGGTCCATGACGATGACTTCTGTTTTGTTTGATCACCTGTTTTACTGCCGTGTTGGAAACAATTAAGGTATGTAAATAAACATTTACAAAATTGTTGTGTAAATAACTACTTTAACAAGGTATATAGCTGCGGCTTATAGTCTAGTGCGGCTAATATATGGAAATATTATGTATTCTATAATTTAGTGGGTGCGGCTTATATACGGGTGTGCTCTAAAGTCCGGAAATCACGGTAAGTATCAAGAGCCGACAGTTTTCATAAATTGTGTTGTTATTGTTTGTGCTATGACGCCATCTTTTGGACGAGTTTGCTAACTGTTTAGTGCCTTGAACCAGTGCCGTTCCATCTACTAGTAGTCCATAGCGTTTCTACCATAAGCTTTCTTTATTCATCACTCCAAGAAATGTTTCTGAGTTTTACAATTTAACAAAAACAACTCATACTTACAGTACTAATCAGTCACATTTGATAGTTTTTTCATGCATATTTGTACGTGCTATCGTAATGTAATCAGGCTAGCGTTATTAGTGCTAACAAGTTTACAAATGTCCGTGTTAGTATTATCAACTTACAATGACATTCTTTTTTGCATAGTTTCAGTTTCGTAAATTCACCAAAACGTCACCGTGAATTTATTGAGTCGGTTTAGCTGATTAGAGAGCTAGCTTCCGCAGCTTGTGACTTCTGTTTTGTGTGATCAGCCGTTTTACTGCTGTGTTACCGGCACCGCTTGGAAACAATTAAGGTATGTAAATACACATTTACAAAATATTTGTGTAAATACCTATTTTAACCTGCGGCTTATAGTCCAGTGCAGCTAATATATGGAAACATATGTTTTCTTCTAAAATGCAATTTTTGCAATTGAGGTTTTGCATACATATTGAGTCCCCATTCTGCGTATAAAGCACATTTCCGGAGCGTGCGCCCACCCACCACTGCAAAGGAGTGGAGGGAGGGCAAAAAGCTGACGTCCTGACACGAGCCATACTGTACATCTGACACTCTGATAAAGATGTTTTATATACATGCCAAGGAAGAAAGCTAGCGGAAAATCAAACAAAGCATCAACTATGAACAACACACACATGCAGATGCTCTTTCTTCTGCATGTGTGTATTATCCTACATTCTTGTAAGATAATACAAATGTATATAGACCACAGAGCCCACAATATTTTACATGTTTATGTCTTTTTGCTTCACTGACACAGTATACCACCAAGCGTAGAGATGTCCCACTTTGTTCTGCAGGATTTGTTTTTTTAATGTGGAAACAAATTAAAGCAATATATTGTATAGAGGTGGGGGAAATAATCGCTTTTTAAAAAAATATTAAAAATTAAAAATTAAACAATTCGGACACGGACAATTATAAAATCAATGAGTAAACATTAATATTTAATACATTTATTTATTGTGTGAATACTCCAAAGCATTCACACATATGGTTTTCTACACCAAAAATTAATCTATTTATTATATTTCTTCTACTTCTTCAGATTTTGGCGTGCTCTACCTTCCACATTTTTCAACCGATTCAAAGCATTCCACCTACAACACATTTCACCATCCTGGAAATTCAAACTACTCTTTTTCCAAGTTTAGAACAATTCCAGGATTTTCCAGAATTCCTGGTTTTCCAAAGTCCTATTTCCACCCTTTTTTATGGCGACTACTCTTCCCACATTTGTCAACCCACTTCAATCGTTCCACCGTCAAAACATTTGTTGTTTTTCAAGTTGTTTTTTGCACTGGAAAAATTCCCGATTTTCCCCAAATTCCAGGAATTCTGTAATACCATTTCTCAATTCAACATGTTACTACTTCAACATTTCTCGACCAATTTGAAAAATTTCCTAACCAAACATTTCAACTCATTCAAACTATTCAAGTTTTTTACCGTTTAAAAAAAAATTCCTGGTTTTCCCAAAATTCCCAAATGTTGGGGAAATTCCCATTTAAACCAATGGGATATTATTCAAAGTTCCACAGTCCCCACATTTTCCATCCGATTCAAACTGTTCCAACTTCAAACTGTTCAATCTATTCGGGAATTTTGGGCTTTCCCTTGACAAATTCCAAAACTTCCCAGAATTCCAGGTTTTCCGGGACATTTTTCCCCTTCCTTGAATTGGCCATTTTTCTAACTTACGACATTTCCACATTTTTCAACCTATTCAAACCATTCCACCTACTACACATTTCACCATCCTGGAAATTCAAACTTGTCTTTTTCCAAGTTTAGAAAAATTCCAGGATTTTCCAGAATTCCTGGTTTTCCAAAGCCCTATTTCCACCCTTTTTTCTGGCGACTACTCCTCCTACATTTGTCAACCCACTTCAACCGTTCCACCGTCAAAACATTCCTCTTAATTAGGAATTATATATATTTTTTTAAACTGGAAAAATTCCCGGTTTTCCCAAAATTCCAGGAATTCAATAATACCATTTCTTAATTCAACATGTTACTACTTCAACATTTCTCGACCGATTATTATAACCAAACATTTCAACTCATTTAAAATATTCAAGCTTTTTACCATTTTCCCCAATAAATCCCGGTTTACCCGAAATTCCCAAATTTAAACCAATGGTATATTCTTAAAAGTTCCACAATTCTCACATTTTCCATCCGATTCAAACCGTTCCAACTTCAAGCTTTTCAGCCTATTCGGGAATCGCAGGCTTTCCCTTGACACATTCCAAAACTTCCCAGAATTCCAGGTTTTCCAGGACATTTTTCCCATTCAAAATGAATTGGCCATTTTTCAAACTTCCGCCTTTTCCACATGTTTTAACCTAATCAAACCATTCCACCTTTGATATTTTCCACCATCCTGGAAATTCAAACTACCTCGTTTCCCAAGTTAAAACAAATTCCCGGATTTTCCAGAATTCCTGGTTTTCCAAAGCCCTATTTTCACCCTTTTTTCTGGCGACTACTCCTCCCACATTTTTCAGCCGTTCCAAGGTCAAAACATTCCTCTTATTTAGGACAAAAAACAAAGTTGTTTTTCGAAATGGAAAAAGTCCCGGTTTTCACGAAATTCCGTAATACCATTTCTTACTACTTCAACATTTCTCGACCGATTTGAAACATTACATAACCAACCATTTCAACTCATTCAAACTATTCAAGTTTTTTTTTACAATTTTCCAAAAAATTACAGCTTTTACCGAAATTCCCATATTTTTATAAAATTCCCATTAAAATGAATGGGACATTCTTCAAAGTTCCACAATTCACACATTTTCCATCCGATTCAAACCGTCCCAACTTCAAACTGTTCAGCCTATTTAGGAATTGCGGGTTTTCCCTTGACAAATTCCAAAAAATTCCAGGTTTTCCGGGACAATTTCCCATTCAAAATTAAATGGCCATTTTTCAAACTTACGCCATTTACACATTTTTCAATTGTTTCAAACCATTCCACCTTCAACATATTCCACCATCCTGGAAATTCAAACTACTCTTTTTACAAGTTTAGAAAAATTCCAGGATTTTCCAGAATCCCTGGTTTTCCAAAGCCCTATTTCCAACCTTTTTTCTGGCGACTACTCCTCCTCCCACATTTTTCAAGCCACTTCAACCGTTCCACCATCAAAACATTCCTCTTAATTAGGACAAACAAAGCTATTTTTTTTTTACTGGAAAAATTCCTGGTTTTCCCAAAATTCCAGGAATTCCATAATACCATTTCTCAATTCAACATGTTGAATATATATATATATATATATATATATATATATATATATATATATATATATATATATATATATATATATATATATATATATTCAACCTGTTGAATATATATATATATATATATATTCAACCTGTTGAATATATATATATATATATATATATATATATATATATATATATATATATATATATATATTCAACATGTTGAATATATATATATATATATTCAACATGTTGAATATATATATATATATATATATATATATATATATATATATATATTCAACATGTTGAATATATATATATATATATTCAACATGTTGAATATATATATATATATATTCAACATGTTGAATATATATATATATATATATATATATATATATATATTCAACATGTTGAATATATATATATATATATTCAACATGTTGAATATATATATATATATATATATATATATATATATATATATATATATATATATATATATATATATATATATATATATATATATATATATATATATATATATATATATATATATATATATATATATACAACAGGTTGAATATATATATATATATATATATATATATATATATATATATATATATATATATATATATATATATATATATATATATATATATATATTATATATATATATATATATATATATTATTTAACAATTATATTTAACATTGTTGGGCAATGTATCATTACACACAGTTTGAACGGTAACACTGTTTGAAAATAGGAAAATAAAACACTGCACTTCAATCAAGCGACTCTTTGGCGTACCACAGAGGGGGTTTTTAAACGTAGATTAAAATCATCACGTCTACTTTCAAAAATCAATCTGGTCATGAATCATCATTTCATAGTGTGAGCACATCTCATGCTTTCAAATGAATGTGTGAGACATATATCCAGCTTAAACCTGGATCGTGTTGCAGGGAAATCTAGCTGTGACAAAAATAGACATTTTTATAGGCGTCTCATTTACCCGCGGATTTCCACCATTCCTCGGGTCCATTGATTGAAACTTTTATTAGTAGATTGCACAGCACTGTACAGATTCCGTACAATTGACCACTAAATTGTAACACACGTTTATCAATTCATGGTAGTTAATCAATTCATGGTATTCCAGAATGGAAGTGAACTCTAAGGATCTACCGCCTTTCCAACGGCATGTGTTTTTATTCATACGGTGTGCCTAATGTAGTGTCCAGTGTGCAAAAACCGATGCACATTCCACGACTCTATGACACTTGCTTGCCAGCATATGCCGTGTCTATCTTAATGATAGCTGCGCACACTTCTGACGTTTACAATTACATAGCAACAGCATTTCATTGTGTCGACATGCAGGAGGAAGAGCCTCCTTCTCCTGACAGGTCATTGTCACGGATGAGGAGCAGTTCTTGACAATGTTCCATTTTGCCTTATAAGGGAAACTTTGCAAAAATAATTACCGTATTTTTCGGACTATAAGGCACACTTAAAATCATTTCATTTTCTCAAAAATCGACAGTGCGCCTTATAACCCGGTGCGCGTAATGTACGGAATCATTTTGGTTGAACTTACCGACCTCAAAGCTATTTTATTTGGTACATTGGTAAAATGGTAAGTCTGACCAGTAGATAGCAGTCATACATAAGAGACACGTGCAGACTGTAATATGACTCAAGTAAACAACACCAACATTGTATATGTTCCATTGAGAATATATAACATTACAGACGGCGCACAAAAACCTATCAAAAAATGTTTCTGTACGATTTTGGTAAGCTATGAAGCCGCACCGCTTTGATGGATTGTACTGTGCTTCAACATACGAGTATTATTATGGTGCGTGTATAAGGTAAAACATTATCTGGCGTTTTGTTTCACACTATTATGCAAAAGCAACTTTTCTTACCTCCTGGTACCTGCTGATCTGTACCTGGGATCTGCATAAGTCCTGAAAAATTGCGTGCGTCCACCTTTGTAGTTCGTAGTCAATAAGCTTCTTCTCTATCTTCTTGTTATGGGACATTCATCCTCCGCTGTTGCCATTTCTAATATAAAGTAGTGTAAAGTTCTTACTTATATCGGTCAGTAAACTCGCCATAAAAGCGCTAAAACATACCGGTATAGTGAGTTTACATTATTCACCCAAGGAACATTAGTTATTAGAGAGTTCCGGTCGGACGGTTTTTCACGGGACACATTTCCGCCGTTATTGTTAAACTAGTGAGCCACGGATGAGCTCCGTTATTGATTGAAGTAAAGTCTGAATGTCATTACAACAGTTAGCGCCATCTTTTGACACTTCTTCCACCCCCGTCCTTACACGCTACACCGCTACAACAAAGATGACGGGGAGAAGACGCTGCCGAAGGTGAGCCACGTAAATAAGACCGCTGTTGGGGGGGGGGGGGGGGCGTGGCCTGCGGGCCTGCAGCGGAACGGGGTGTGCCAGGACCGGCCTTGAAGACAGCGACAGGTGCGTAGATGGCCCAGGTGAGCCTGTCGCCCTTTATAAGCAGCAGCCGGGAGGAGAGAGGTTGTTGGAGCTGGAGGGAGAGCGAGAGCGTGACGGACACGGACGAAAGACAATTGCTGGAAAGCACCATTGCAAAATAAAACTGTATTGTAACCCTGATCCGGGCTCTCATGTCGGTGATTGGTGGTCCGAAGAACCCCCTGGAGGGCAATCTCCACAACCGCCCACAAAACGGCGCATCCTGAAGCGACTGTCAGAAAGCGGCTTGAAGATGATCTGTAAAACATCATCTATGCATCATTTTGACCAAATAACCACCATTACATGTTATGTAGACCACAAGGAAGTGTTTTCCATTTAGAAAAAAAAAAATATATATATGACTCCTTTAATGCGCCCAATGGTCCGGAAAATACGGTAATTTTTGTTTTTAACAGCTATAATGTTTTTTAAACCTTAAACCCAAGCTCTTTATCTTTACAATTAAAATCAGGGTAACATTATTCTGACTATCTAGCATTATTAAATATGTGTTTCACAACATCATTGAGGAATCTGAAACTGCCTTGGACTGACACTTCTTGTTCTCTCAAATGTGGGTCAAACTCAGTGTTGCCAAGTGGGCGACTTTATCGCTTAATCTGGCAAGTTTCCTTCTAGCACTTTCCCCCCCAAAAGCAACTAGTGTCAAATCTAGTGACTTTTTTTGTATATTTTGGAGACATGAAAGCACGTATCACTCTGCAGTGAATGTCCTCAACGAACTGGCCTTTCCCCGCGGGTGGTCAAGTTTAAAAGTAGCCTCGTACATTCCATTCTACACATTTTTACAAATTTGGAAAACATTAGTAAAACTTATCAGAGGGTCAGATAACTTCTGGAAATGACTGGCTTAGAATGGCCGAAGATATATACTGTATGTGTGTGTCCAAGTTAAAGGAAACGGCAGGCTGTCTAATGGATTTTCTACAATATTTGCAAGTTGGGTAATGTTTGCTGTGGTCTGGAACAACATGGCACGCAAACTATCAGAAATGCACCCAATATTACACGCAGATAATGTGTCATGAGACATGCAAATATAAATTAAATAGAGGACATACATAAAGGAACTTAAATGAGCTCAACTATACCTACAAACGAGGCATAATGATGCAATATGTATATACAGCTAGCATAAACAGCATGTTAGCATCGATTAGCTTACAATCATGCCCTGTCCAAGTACGACTGATCCGCACTCCAAGTCAATAACATCAAGGAAGCTCACCTTTGTGCATTCATGCACAGTATAAAATGTTTGGTGGACAAAATGAGACAAAGAAGGAGTGGCATAAAACAAGCCTTTCTGTGGCAACGTCGGAGAAAGTTGTACATGTAAATAAACTACTGTGAGTTCGAGGACCGCTGAAATTAGGACAAAATTATGTCCTTAAAAATAAACAGTGGGTTTTCTAACAATTAGAAAGGTTTGTGTCATGCTTGTCCTCTTACAAAAAACATATTAAAATATTAATATTTTCCCCATACCATTTCTGTTGAATGGAGGCAACCAAACATGTCCTGTTTTTTGAAGAGGTTTCATGTCACTTCCATTACATTTTTGTGGATTATATGAACTGTTGACTGAAAATCTACACATACATGTTTATACTATTTTACTCTAACCAGAATGTATTGAGATGAGCGGGTTCTGGAGTAATATGAATACTGTACATGGGGAAATACGTTTTTCAATATTTAACAATAAATAGAATAAAATAAACAGATTTTTTCTGGCATATACATGTTTTCTGCTTAACTTAAATCAGATTCAATTCAGAGTGCCCCTTTATGATAGAACAGGTATAATTACTTTGACTTAAAAATGTGTTGTATTAATATGACTGACAACATTTCAAATGTGTTATTGTGTTTACGCTATCTTGTGTTAACTTGTCATTAAAGGCCTACTGAAATGAATTTTTTTTATTTAAACGGGAATAGCAGATCCATTCTATGTGTCATACTTGATCATTTCGCGATATTGCCATATTTTTGCTGAAAGGATTTAGTATAGAACAACGACGATAAAGTTAGCAACTTTTGGTCTCTGATAAAAAAAAGCCTTGCCCCTACCGGAAGTAGCGTGACGACACCGGAGGAAGGACTGCTCATATTTTCCTATTGTTTCACCAGCAGCGAGAGATTCGGACCGAGAAAGCGACGATTACCCCATTAATTTGAGCGAGGATGAAAGATTTGTGGATGAGGAACGTGAAAGTGAAGGACTAGCGTGCAGTGCAGAACATATATTTTTTCGCTCTGACCGTAACTTAGGTACAAGCTGGCTCAATGGATTCCACACTCTTTCCTTTTTCTATTGTGGATCACAGATTTGTATTTTAAACCACCTCGGATACTATATCCTCTTGAAAATGAGTCGAGAACGCGAAATGGACATTCACAGTGACTTTTATCTCCACGACAATACATTGGCGAAACACTTTAGCTACTGAGCTAACGTGATAGCTTTGGGCTTTACTGCATTTATAAACAAAACAAATAAGTTCCTGACTGGAAGGATAGACAGAAGATCAACAATACTACCAAACTCTGGACATGTAAATACACGGTTAATTCTTTCCAGCTTGGCGAAGCTTAATAATGCTGTTGCTAACGACGCCATTGAAGCTAACTTAGCTATGGAACCTCGACAGAGCTATGCTAAAAACATTAGCTCTGCACCTACGCCAGCTCTCATCTGCTCATCACGACCCGTGCTCACCTGCGTTCCAGCGATCGACGGTACGACGAAGGACTTCACCCGATCACCGATGCGGTTCGCGGCCCGGAGAAAGTCAAGGTGAGGTCGTTCGGCTAGCGCGTCTGCTATCCTCAAAGTGCTCCTGGTTGTGTTGCTGTAGGCCGTCGCTAATACAACGATCGCACCTACAGCTTTCTTCTTTGCAGTCTCCATTGTTCATTAAAGACATTGCAAAAGATTCACCAACACAGATGTCCAGAATACTGTGGAATTTTGAAATGAAAACAGAGCTTTTTGTATTGGATTCAATGGGTTCCGAATACTTCCGCTTCCACTGTTAACGTCACTCGCAAACGTCATCATATCGAAACGTTTTCAGCCGGAAGTTTGTCGGGAAATTTAAAATTGCACTTTATAAGTTGACCCGGCCGTATTGGCATGTGTTGCAACGTTAAGATTTCATCATTGATATATAAACTATCAGACTGCGTGGTCGGTAGTAGTGGGTTTCAGTAGGCCTTTAAATTAGAGCTGGGCAAATATTTTGACTGGGGGGCCACATTGAGAGAAAACTTGTCTGGGGGGCCAATGTTTATGTGTGTATAAATTATATATACACACTTTTAGCTGTAAAAATCTGCTGTACATTGTGTGTGTTTGGGTGCCTTTTTTTCCTGGAAAACTAATACCAAAAGTCACGATGTCCGATAGAGTTCTAAAAAAACCAGAATGGAATTTTACAGTTTTTTACTGAATGGGACACCCAAAATGTACATGAAAATAAAGAAAGTGAGATTTACAATATTAACTATGAACAATAAAACACTGAATATTAACAACACATGAACATCGCTCCTCTTTTACTTCTCAGAACGGGTCTACATTAAATAGAAGCATAATGTCAGAATAAAACACTAAAAATACTAAGAGTTAAAGCAAATATTATTAGAGCCTTTGATAAGTTACCTTTTACCAGCTACCTGTTCATCAAGCTAGACACATTATGTTCAACAACTTAGACGCACAACTAGTGTTTTGAGAAGAAGAGTTGTTAAATGACCCTCATTAAACTAAGTTAGCATGCACTTTATTAGCGTAGTAGCTTCTCCAATGGAAGAAAAACAATATTTCCCTAATTGTTCCTTTATTTAAAGAAAAAATGGCACTGTGGTAAAAAGTCACATTTGGAGTCTGGTTACCAGAAGCGAGGCAGATAATTCTAGCAAACGAAACAGATGTCAGAAGTCAATTACATATATAATAACACATATATAGATATTTTGCTAAACTTTTTATTTTTTTGGTCTTGTCCAGCTACTCGGGCAAATCATATAGGTGATGTAGATGCCCATATTGTATGTACAGATTTACTTTACAAAAGAAAAGTGTGGGATACTTCTCTTGTTGCCGTATTTGTATTGGGCTTTATTTATTAAATGGATTCATATTATTATTTGGTGCAGGGCCACAACATTAGGTACACCTGCAGACTGCAGCACGGATTTCATATGTCATTCATTCACAACTCCTCCAACACAAACATTATAGTTTTTGCACTTTTTGGCTTCTTATAAAATAACTTTTTTAAATAGATTCAATTTTGCACGTGGAAAGTTTAAGTGTGGGCTTTAGTTGATATAACACTCCAGTCAGGGGGTGCATTCTACGGCGGGAGTGCATTAATCCAGCACAACAGCAGCGCATGGACTTCATTTATAAGTAAAGGTAAGACCATAATAACCTTTTTTTTATTAAATGTGCTTTTTTGTGTGCTACAGTTAGTATGTGTAAAGTTAAAGTTCAGTTAAAGTACCAATGATTGTCACACACACACACTAGGTGTGGTGAAATGTGTCCTCTGTATTTGACCCATCCCCTTGTTCACCCCCTGGGAGGTGAGGGGAGCAGTGGGCAGCAGTGGCGCCGCGCCCGGGAATAATTTTTGGTGATTTAACCCCCAATTCCAACCCTTGATGCTGAGTGCCAAGCAGGGAAGAATGCTGGTATGAGCTTTTAAACATAACCCGTTAACTGCTGCCAATCAAATGGTGAATAAGATACTCTTTAGGTTTCATAAGTTTGTAAATCTGACTGTGATGAAGTCAGCGCCTCACCAGTCATGAACCTCACCGCACGTCACTGTAGTGAAATAAATATTAATAACTGCTTCTCTGCTCACACAGAAATGACAATAAACCTTATTACACTACAAATGGAGCAATACAATTACCAATAGAAATAGTACTATTGATAGTGAATAATAATAATTACTTCTATTAACAATACAATAAAAAAAACAATACAATAGTTTCCAATGCAACAATACATACAGTCATGGTCAAAAGTGTACACACACTCCTACCCACTTCTCTAAAGTGGGCTGGCTCAAGGTGGAGGACAGAGTTAAACAACTTGCACTGAGCCTAGTCTATAAAATCCGCTACACCTCCCTGATACCGAAGTACATGTCAAACTACTTCCTTAACGTAAATGACCGCCATAACCACAACACCAGGGGGTGCTCCACTAACCACGTTAAACCCAGATTCCGAACTAACAAAGGTCTTAACTCATTCTCTTTCTATGCCACATCAATGTGGAATGCGCTCCCAACAGGTATAAAAGAAAGGGCATCTCTATCCTCCTTCAAAACCGCTATAAAAGTTCACCTCCAGGCAGCTACAACCCTAAACTAACACCCTCCCCGGATTGCTAATAATCAAATGTAAACAATCAAATGCAGATTCTTTTTCTTATGCCTTCTGATCTCTCTCTCTATGTCCACTACTTGATGTCCATATCCCCACCCCCCCACCCCCCCACCCCACCCCCCCTCCACACTCCTGATTGTAAATAATGTAAATAATGCAATGTGATTATCTTGTGTGATGACTGTATTATGATGATAGTATATATGATAGTATATATCTGTATCATGAATCAATTTAAGTGGACCCCGACTTAAACAAGTTGAAAAACTTATTCGGGTGTTACCATTTAGTGGTCAATTGTACGGAATATGTACTTCACTGTGCAACCTACTAATAAAAGTCTCAATCAATCAAAAAAAAAAAAAAAACTTGTAAAGAATATAATGTCATGGCTGTCTTGAGTTTCCAATACTTTCTACAACTCTTATTTTATTGTGATGGAGTGATTGGAGCACATACTTGTTGGTCACAAAAAACATTAATGAAATAAAACCCCTGTTTTGTTTTTAATAAATACTTAGGTCAACTACGCTACTGTATTTCAATGTTGCTCAATATGGCGATACTAGGAGAGCCAGAGGGTTTTTTCCAAACTGGTACTTGGCAGAAAAAAAAGTTTGAGTACACAATGCCAACTTATTCTATCTTCAAGTCTGGCCTCATATAAGTGAAAAGAATAAGAATGTGTGTTTAAAGTAAAAAAAAAAAAAAAAATCTCATGAAGCTGCCTCAACATAGTTTGAGAAAAATAATTTTAAAAGGGTTATGATGCGATACCTTAAAGACACACTGAAAGCCTGACAAGCCTTCTTCCCTCGGGTCCCGGTGCTCCTCATAGTTTAACACTAATGAGATCTGCTGTGTCTGCAGCCTCCCACATAACAGTTTATTTCACAGTGTAAATACCTTGCTTGAAAGTGGCAAGAAGCGCACGGAAGCATGCTTAGTGACCGGCGTTTGTTGCCGCAATTTGCGCTTTCATTTTTTTCCCCCCATTTCTTCTAATCCTCGGGCCCCGTTGGCGAGACGCGCCGTGAAGTGCGCCCGTTCCGTTCAACTGGTCCCACTGCAATCTGTCAAGATAATGGTCAGGCAGGACTCGGGGCCATGCCCCGGGCCGTGGTCACAATCGCCGCCATGAGGGAAAAGCGCGTGTCCGCAGTCGTTTATTCCTGCTCGGTGTTTTGACGACCGGACAGGAATGGCATCGCTGTCGGTTGCAATGTGACAGCGATGTTTGTGCGGATGAGCTGCGGTTCATTGTGGTCATCCAAGCCACTAGGTGGCAGCGGGCGTTAGAGATTGGTGCCGACTGATTGCCAGTAGGTTTTTATTTTATTTTTATTAAAGTACCAATTATTATCACACACACACACACGCACTAGGTGTGGCAAAATTATTCTCTGCATTTGACCCATCACCCTCGATCACCCCCTGGGAGGTGAGGGGAGCAGTGAGCAGCAGCAGTGGCCACGCCCGGGAATAATTTTTGGGTGATTTTACCCCAATTCCAACCTTTGATGCTGAGTGCCAAGCAGGGAGGTAATGGGTCCCATTTCTTTTTAATCGTCTTTTTTTTTTAATAGGTTTGAACTCACAACCTACCGATCTCAGGGCGGACACTCTCACCCAGTGGTTCTTAACCTTGTTGGAAGTACCGAACCCCACCAGTTTCATATGCGCATTCACCGAACCCTTCTTTAGTGAAAAATAAAATGTTTTTTTTTCAAATTCAAGACAAAGATTTATGTTTTTGGTAACACTTTAGGATGGGGAACACATTCTAAGTAACAAAGACTTAAAGGCCTACTGAAATGATTTTTTAAAATTTAAACGGGGATAGCAGATCTATTCTATGTGTCATACTTGATCATTTCGCGATATTGCCATATTTTTGCTGAAAGGATTTAGTAGAGAACAACGACGATAAAGATCGCGACTTTTGGTATCCGACAAAAAAAGCCTTGCCCGAACCGGAAGTAGCGTGACGTAGTCAGTTGAACATTTCCGCAAAGGTTCCTATTGATTACAGTGATGGCGGCCAGAAGTGAGAGCGATTCGGACCGAGAAAGCAACGATTTCCCCATTCATTTGAGCGAGGATGAAAGATTTGTGGATGAGGAAAGTGCAAGTGAAGGACTAGTGGGGAGTGGAAGCGATTCAGATAGGGAATATGCTGTGAGAGGCGGGTGGGACCTGATATTCAGCTGGAAATGACTACAACAGTAAATAAACACAAGACATATATATACTCTATTAGGCACAACACAACCAGGCTTATATTTAATATGCCACAAATTAATCCCGCATAACAAACCTAGGTGTTTGTTATGCTAGCTCCTAGCTCCCGTCCATATAACCCGCCAATACAATTCAAACACCTGCACAACACACACACTCACTCAGCCCAAAGGACCGTTCACCTAACCCAAGGTTCATAAAGCTTATATATTTACCCAAAGTTACGTACGTGACACGCACGTACGGGCAAGGGATCAAATGTTTGGAAGCGCAGCTGCGTACTCACGGAACCACGTCTGCGTATCAAAATCAAAGTAATCCTGGTAGAGTCTGTGTTGTCGCAGTTCTCTACAGGCGTATGTGTATTGAAGTCAAAGTCCTCCTGGTAAGAGTCTCTGTTGTCCGAGTTCTTCGATCTTGACTGCATCTTTCGGGAATGTAAACAATGAAACACCGGCTGTGTTGTGTTGCCGACTTCCCTCGCAAAATACTCCGCTTCGCACCGACAACTTTCTTCTTTTATGTTGAAGAGGTTCATTTAGCCTACTAATGTGTATTTATAAATGGTTGATTTACCTTGTCAGGTACAAAACTTTACCTTAGCCTATATAAATCAACCATTTATAAACTTTCTTCTTTGCTTGCTCAGATTCTTTCTCCATAATGCAATGAACAAATTGCAACAGATTCACCAACACAGATGTACTGAGCTATTTTGTATTGACTTCAATGGGGTACCGATACTTCAGTTTCACTGGCTACGTCACGCGCATACGTCATCATCCAAAGGCGTTTTCAACCGGAAGTTTAGCGGGAAATTTAAAATTGCACATTATAAGTTAACCCGGCCGTATTGGCATGTGTTGCAATGTTAAAATTTCATCATTGATATATAAACTATCAGACTGCGTGGTCGGTAGTAGTGGGTTTCAGTAGGCCTTTAATTTAGAGTTTTTTGGACACTAGGGGAAAATATTCTAAGTAACAAAGATTTAATTTAGAGTTATTTGGTTAGGGTTAGGGTTAGAGGGTTAGGGTTATGATAAGGCCATGCCGAATAAGGCATTAATAAGTATTTAATAATGACTAGTTAAGAGCCAATATGTTACTAATTTGCCAGTTAATAAGCAACTAATTAATGGTGAATACGTTCCCTGTACTAAAGTGTTACCATGTTTTTTTTACTGGTGCACAAAATGAACCGTGCATGAACATCACCTTGTTCACACAACAAAACCAAAACAGTGCATAAACTCACAACAAATTACACACCTGCAAATCAGTGTGACTTCTGCTGTTGCCGTATCCGTAAAACGCCGATAGTGAGACGTTTTTATTTACACGATGAGTCGGGTGTGTTTTGACCTCCGCCGAACCCCTGAGGCCGACTCACCGAACCCCTACGGTTAAGAACCACTGAGGGGGGTTTGGGGGGGGGGGGGGGGGGCACAGGTCCGGTAGCCATGGATGAAGTGCTGGCTGTCCAGAGTCGGGACCCGGGGTGGACCGCTCGCCTGTGCATCGGTTGGGGACATCTCTGCGCTGCTGACCCGTCTCCGTTCGGGATGGTCTCCTGCTGGCCCCACTATGGACTGGACTCTCACTATTATGTTAGATCCACTATGGACTGGACTTTCACAATATTATGCTAGACCCACTCGACGTCCATTACATCCGGTCTCTCCTAGATCTGCGGTCCTCTCCAAGGTTTCTCATAGTCATTCACATTGACATCCCACTGGGTTGTGAGTTTTTCCTTGCCCTTTTGTGGGATCTGAACAGAGGATGTCGTCGTGGCTTGTGCAGCCCTTTGAGACACTTTTGATTTAGGGCTATATAAATAAACATTGATTGATTGATTGATAACATTAGGCCACTGAGTAGGTGGTACGGTATACCGGTATTAGTACAGTACCGCAATACTAATGAATCATATTCGGTACTATACCGCCTCTAAAAAAGTACCGGTCCCCCAACCCCCAGAGAAGCATGTTTGGCAGCGCACACACACACACACGGAGTACTTACAAGCAGACACAGGGTGGAGACAGAAAAGGGAGAATGGACGCATTTTGGCTTGAAAAACTAAAGATAAAGTAACACTAAAAACACCCTCAGCAAATGGTGCTTTAAGCCATGGCTAGCTAAAGTCCATCCACAGTCGGCAGTGCTTTAGCTACTTCTAAATCACTAATCCTCGCCTCCATGGCGACAAATAAAGTATGTTTCTTACACGTAACATTATCACTGCAGGACGAGGAATAGCTAAACATGCTTCACTACACACCATAGCTCACCGGCGTCAAAACGTAAACAAATGCAGTTGCTGGATCTACACCTAACATCCACTGTAATGATACCAAGTACAGGAGTCCATACTACTATGATTACATCAATATTTTTTGACTTCACTACATCTTCTTTCGTTTTTTTGTTTATTTATTTTATGTTTATAAACTCAAAAAATACGTCCCTGGACAAATGAGGACTTTGAATATAACCAATGTATGATCCTGTAACTACTTGGTATCGGATCGATACCTAAATTTGTGGTCAATCAATCAATCAATCAATGTTTATTTATATAGCCCTAAATCACAAGTGTCTCAAAGGGCTGCACAAGCCACAACGACATCCTCGGTACAGAGCCCACATACGGGCAAGGAAAAACTCACCCCAGTGGGACGTCGGTGAATGACTATGAGAAACCTTGGAGAGGACCGCATATGTGGGTAACCCCCCCCCCCCCTCTAGGGGAGACCGAAAGCAATGGATGTCGAGTGGGTCTGACATAATATTGTGAAAGTCCAGTCCACAGTGGATCCAACACATCAGCGAGAGTCCAGTCCATAGTGGGGCCAGCAGGAAACCATCCCGAGCGGAGACGGGTCAGCAGCGCAGAGATGTCCCCAACCGATGCACAGGCTAGTGGTCCACCCGGGGTCCCGACTCTGGACAGCCAGCACTTCATCCATGGCCACCAGACCTATGCAACTCCCCCTCGCAAGGTACAGGGGAGAAGAGGAGAGAAGAAAAGAAACGGCAGATCAACTGGTCTAAAAAGGGGGGTCTATTTAAAGGCTAGATTATACAAATGAGTTTTAAGATGGGACTTAAATGCTTCTACTGAGGTAGCATCTCTAACTGTTACCGGGAGGGCATTCCACAGTACTGGAGCCCGAATAGAAAACGCTCTATAGCCCGCAGACTTTTTTTTGGCTCTGGGAATCACTAATAAGCCGGAGTTCTTTGAACGCAGATTTCTTGTCGGGACATATGGTACAATACAATCGGCGAGATAGGCTGGAGCTAAACCGTGTAGTATTTTATACGTAAGTAGTAAAACCTTAAAGTTGCATCTTAAGTGAACAGGAAGCCAGTGCAGGTGAGCCAGTATAGGCGTAATATGATCAAACTTTCTTGTTTTTGTCAAAAGTCTTGCAGCCGCATTTTGTACCAACTGTAATCTTTTAATGCTAGAAATAGGGAGACCCGAAAATAATACGTTACAGTAATCGAGACGAGACGTAACGAACGCATGAATAATGATCTCAGCGTCGCTAGTGGACAAGATGGAACGAATTTTAGCGATATTACGGAGATGAAAGAAGGCCGTTTTAGTAACACTCTTAATGTGTGACTCAAACGAGAGAGTTGGGTCGAAGATAATACCCAGATTCTTTACCGAGTCGCCTTGTGTAATTGTTTGGTTGTCAAATGTTAAGGTGGTATTATTAAATAGATGTCGGTGTCAAGCAGGACCGATAATCAGCATTTACGTTTTCTTAGCGTTGAGTTGCAAAAAGTTAGCGGACATCCATTGTTTAATTTCATTAAGACACGCCTTCAGCTGACTACAATTTGGCGGGTTGGTCAGCTTTAGGGGCATGTAGAGTTGGGTGTCATCAGCATAACAGTGAAAGCTAACACCGTATTTGCATATGATGTCACCTAGCGGCAGCATGTAAATACTAAAGAGTGCAGGGCCAAGAACTGAACCCTGGGGAACTCCGCACGTTACCTTGACATAGTCCGAAGTCACATTGTTATGGGAGACGCACTGCATCCTGTCAGTAAGATAAGAGACAAGACAAGGCTAAGTCTGACATCCCAATACGCGTTTTGATACGCTCTAATAAAATATTATGATCGACGGTATCGAAAGCGGCGCTAAGATCAAGAAGCAGCAACATAGATGACGCATCAGAATCCATCGTTAGCAATAGATCATTAGTCATTTTTGCGAGGGCTGTCTCCGTAGAGTGATTTGCCCTGAAACCGGATTGAAAAGGTTCACAGAGATTGTTAGTCACTAAGCGTTCATTTAGCTGCTGTGCAACAATTTTTTCGAGAATTTTGGAAATAAACGGAAGGTGGGAGACCGGTCGGTAGTTTACCATGAGGTCAGGATCGAGGTTAGGTCTTTTGAGCAGAGGATGAATAACCGCTTTTTTGAATGCTAGGGGAACAGTGCCGGAGGAAAGTGATAAGTTTATAATATTTAACACTGATGGACCTAATAATACAAACAGTTCCTTGATAAGTTTCCCAGGAAGTGGGTCAAGTAAACATGTTGTTTGTTTTATCCCACTTACACGCTGTAATAATTCCTCTAATGTTATTTCATCAAATATAGACTATTTTGGAGGGCAGTGTCCGTCGTATATACAGTCGTATTTGTGTTAATAGAACCCAGTTGTAGCTGGGATGCGTTGTCTTTAATCTCCTTTCTAATGAGTTCAATTTTCTTATTAAAGAAATTCATAAAATCATCTGCCAAGTGGGTGGAGCTACTGGGAGGAGTCCCTTATTGGGTTAGCGATGCTACTGTACTAAACAGAAATTTAGGATCGTTTTTGTTGAGGTGGATGAGATTTGAGTAGTATTTAGCTTTAGCGAAGGTAAGCATGCGTTTATAAGTTATTAAACTATCACTCCATGCTTGATGGAAAACCTCAAGTTTAGTCGCGCGCCATTTGCATTCCAGCTTTCTACATGATCATTTATGAGCTCTAATTTCTTCTGTAAACCATGGGGTGCGCCTTTTAGGGGCCCTTTTTTGCTTTAGCGGTGCTATACTATCAATAATTTTGCGCAAGGCATCGTCAAAGTTGTTAGTGAGGTTATCAATAGAGCCGACATAATTTGGGAATGGTGCCATTACCGAAGGCAATAGGTCAGCAAGAGTCATCGTTGTGGCAGCATTAATGTTGCGGCCGCTATAGCAATTATTATTATTATTAGCTTGTTGACAGAGAGTCAAAACTTCAAATTTGATAAGGTAATGATCGGACATTACTTTAGTACATGGAAGTATCATAACTTTGGAGGTGGTGACACCCCTGACAAGCACTAGATCTATTGTATTACCGTTGTGATGCGTGGGTTCATGTATTATTTGTGTAAGACCACAGCTATCAATTATGGTTTGGAGCGCCACGCACTGAGGGTCCGATGGGGTATTCATATGGATATTAAAGTCCCCCATTATGTTTATATTGTCGGCGTGCGTCACTAGATCAGCAACGAACTCTGAGAATTCACTGATAAAGTCTGAATAGGGACCAGGGGCGGTAGATAACAGCCAGGTCGAGAGGTAGCGGTGTGACAGACCTCATAGTAAGCACCTCAAACGATTTATATTTATTATTTAGGTTAGGGGTAAGGTTGAAATTTTCATTGTATATTAGTGCGACCCCCCCCTTTTAAGAGGACGGGCAACATGCGCATTCGTATAGTTAGGAGGAGATGCCTCATTTAGCGCAAAAAATGTGTCTGGTTTGAGCCAGGTTTCGCTAAGACCAATGACGTTAAGATTGTTGTCTCTAATGACCTCATTAACTAATAACGCCTTGGGAGAAAATTATCTTATGTTTAAAAAGCCCATATAATAGGTATTGGGCTGTTTTGACGAGTTTTTGTTAAGATTATCCGTAGTACCAATATTAACAATGTTGCGTTTATTATGCGTAGTGCACTTTAAATAGTTTCGACCATATCTAGGAATTGATATGACGGGAATTTTCCGATTGTTTGCTTGGTGCTGCAATAGACTGGACATATCATAATTTGCCACCTCAGTAGAATGCATGTCTACCTCTGACACAGACACAACAGAAAAAACATTATGTGAATTGTGTATTATTCTAAGATAATTGCTATGCGTACATGGATTATCCAGCCTGGCGCTGGCTAGTTCTAGCTTAACTGACTCCTCACCCGGACTAACAGACATTGTAATTGCCTGTGACCGGGCTTGCTCTAGTGTAGTCAGTCAAGTGAGACTTAAATAGTAGTCTATGTTTCTAGACAGGATGATGGCGCCTTCCTGGTTATATCGTGGTATCATCCAAAACTAATGTAAAGTATCAAACAGCAGAAGAATAAGTGATTATTACATTTTAACAGAAGTGTAGATAGAACATGTTGAAACAGAAAATAAGCAGATTTTAACAGTAAATGAGCCTATAGATTAATTGTTCATTTTCTACCACTTGTCCTTAAAAATGTTGACAAAATAATAGAATGGAAAATGACAATATCTTACTGCATATGTCAGCAGACTAATTAGGAGCCTTTGTTTCTTTACTTACTACTAAAAGACAAGTGGTCTAGTATGTTCACTATTTTATTTAAGGACAAACTTGCTATAATAAACATATGTTTAAAGTACCATTAGCTTTTTTGTTAAAATAAAGGCAATAATGATTTTTGTGGTCCCCTTCATTTAGAAATGTATCAAAATATATTTTGGTATGGGTACAACACTACCGGGTACAGATCAATGTGAAATCAAACGATGCCGTATTTTGATACCTTTTTTTGCACATGCTGTCACTTCAAACACTCGCTGGGAAACAAGCAGTCGAGCACCATGAGCTGACTTAGGTAATGTTACAATTTATTTGCATATTATTGATTTTCATAATGCATTGAAAATTCGGCCACTGAAAAAATACTTTCAGTGGCCGAATCGAAACCGGATTGTGCACACGAATGACGGAGATCGCCCAAAGATGACGTAAAAGTCGCAATCTGGTCACATTTCCGTTTAGACCAGGGGTGTCCAATTTCTTTCCACTGAGGGCCGCACACGGAAAAATTTAAGCATGCGGGGGCCATTTTGATATTTTTCATTTTCAAACCTTAACAAAATATATGGATTTTTTTGCTTTTTTTTTTTACTTTTAGGGCTCCCGGGGACCATAAAGGGTCTCAGTCATTAAAATGTAAAAAATAAGTCAAATTATTATTATTTTTTATTTAACGCTTACAGTAAATCTCTATATCAACTTCAGGTTGATATAAAGTAAAAAAAAAAAAAAGGTTTTATGCCTTTTCTGTCAAAGACAACTTTGTTTTTTATAGTAAAACTGAAATATGCAGTATTTAGTAATTACTAGAGCCCTAAAAGATCAATAATGCAGGACACCATTGATTTTAATTCTTTAATATTTTTGAGTAATCACAGTGAAATGTTAAATCAAATCCTACTAAATATATTATGGATCCAAAAGGTACCCCACTCATAAAGTGATACATTTTCATTAGTTTTTTTTTTTACTTTTAACACTTAAATTACGAGATCAACTTCAGATATATCTGTCGATTTTACGTTTGAACTATTATTTTGTTTGTATTATGCTCTTTTGTCAAATAAAACTTTGATGTTTTTTTATGGCAACCACACAATATATGCAATATTTTTTCCACATTAAACATTTTAAAGTGAATTTTTTTAAGTAATAATTAATTGTAACAGAGATTTTTTGTCTTTTTTTTTTTTTTTTGAGCAATGGCAAAAAAACAAAAAAAAAACAAAGACAAAAAAACAAAAAACAAACAGCCTGCATGGCAGCTTTGTGTCAAAATTGCAACTTTTTCTCGTTAGATTTCACCTCATTCCACTTTTTTTTAAATGTTTTTTTTAATTTTCTTGCAATACTATCAGTTTTGCAATTTTTGCAGAATGTGTTAGCGATTAGCTGCGGGCCGCGAATGGCCCCCGTGCCGCACTTTGGACACCTCTGGTTTAGAATGACGTCACATTTAAAAAAAGATCAGATTCATATCGGATCCGGACTACTTCCTGTTTCGGCCCAAATCTGATGATTTAAAGCTCTTTGGAGCGTTTAGATTGCCAAAAAGTATGCAATCTGTGTCACTTGCAGGCAAAACAATCTGATGTGTTGTGCAATGTAAACCAGCCCTAGGTTTGGCCCAAAGGGATCACTGTTCAAGTCCCACCTAAAAGCCAAGAGTCAAGGTTGTGGTACTGCAAACATGACAGAGAAAGTCACATTACCTCAACATGCTGAATAACGCCATGTTTCACACTCCAGCCGTGACAGCTTGTAACCCTGAGCATTATTTAGTGGCTCCGTCATCCCTTTTAGAAAAGGCAACTTTTGAAAATGGTTTACTTTTATATTGAAAAGCCTCTTAGGCTCCTATCACATCATGACCATTCAGTATGTGACCTGCACATCATGTCATCAAGCATCAAGAATAAGAATACACATGTGCTAGGTACTCAAAGACGCTTTACATCGGGGGTGTCAAACTCATTTTAGCTCAGGAGCCACATGGAGGAAAATATATTCCCAAGTGGGGCGGAATGGTAAAAATCATGGCATAATAACATAAAAATAAAGACCAATTCGGATTGTTTTTTTTCTGTTTCACTTTGGCCTAAAATAGACTTAGACAAACTATAATGATCCACACGGGAAATTGTTCCACAGAGTAGCTCAGTAACAAAGGATGGATAGGATAATGCAGGTATAAAGTAGACTAAAAATGTACCGTAATAACAATATAAAACATATGTAATATTTACATTATATATATATATATATATTTACATTATATATATATATATATATATATATATATATATATATATATATATATATATACAGTATATGATATATACTGATATATTATATTTTTATATAATATATACAATAATTTGTGAATGCTAGCTACCCCCCTCCATCCCCCCACTTTTATCTTTTTGAACAAAAGACAGCTACAATGACCACCCCCGAACTGTGAACCATCACTGTAGACCAGGGGTGTCCAAACTTTTTCCACTGAGGGGCGCACACTGAAAAATCAAAGCAAGCGGGGGCCATTTTGATATTTTTCATTTTCAAACCATAACAAAATATATGGATTTTGTTTGTTTTTTACCTTTAGGGCTCCCGGGGACCATAAAGGGTCTAAGTCATTAAAATGTTAAAAACAAGTCAAATTATTATTTTTTTATTTATATAACGCTTACAGTAAATCTGTACAGTATATCAACTTCAGGTTGATATAAAGTTTAAAAAAACAAAAGGTTTTATGCCTTTTCTGTCAAAGACAACTTAGTTTTTTATAATAAACTGAAATATGCAGTATTTCCCCCACTGCCCAAAACATTCAGAAAGCAATGATTGATGTGAAGTAATTAGAGCCTTAAAAATATAAATAATGCAGGACACCATTGATTTTAATTCATTATTATTTTTGAGTAATCACAGTGAAAAGATAAATAAAATCCCATTAAATATATTTGGGATCCAAAAGGTGCCCCACTCAGAAAGTGATACATTTGTATTAGTTTTTTTTTAAACTTTCAACACTTAAGTTACAAGATCAACTGTCAATTTTACATTTTAACTATTATTTTGTTTGTTTTATGCTCTTTTGTCAAATAAAATGTTGATGTTTTTATATGGCAACCACACAATATATGCAATATTTACCACATAAAACATTTTAAAGTGGAATATTTGAAATAATTGGAGCCTTGAATAGGTCAATAATTCATTATAAGATTGTCTTTTGTTTTTTTAGGAGCAATAGCAAAAAAAGAAAAAAGAAAGTTAGACAAAAGAAAAAAAAAGCCTGCATGGTAGCTTTGTATCAACATTGCAACTTTTTCTAGTTAGATTTCACCTCATTCCACTTTTTTAAATGTTGTTTTAATTTTTGCATTAACATTTCCAGAATGTGTGGTGGGCCGGCAAACAATTAGCTGCGGGCCGCAAATGGCCCCCGGGCCGCACTTTGGACACCCCTTAAGTAGACACTTTTCACCTTTGATCACTGAAGACAATTTTAACTGCTGCTGTGACCCAAGGTCACCTCCATATGTATACTGTTGCCTGTCAATCAGAATGTGCAATATTGTAATGTTACTTACCGTGCCTTGTATATCAATTTTTATTTGTATTTTTATTTCAGCGAAGTACCGTGTGACTCGCTGAAGGGTGGACTAGCAAAGTAAGATTTTCATTGTACGGCAAACTGTCTGTTTAATCTTGAAACTTGAATATATAACAATTACCATGTACAATATTACAGTATATGTAACAGCTGCAGCATAAAATGGAGAATAAATCCAGCAGAAAATATACATTATAAAATAAGACATAACACTTATATAAGACTTTCAAAGTCATTTTGATAGTAGGCTAATATAGACACTCACGTGTTGTTTTCATTATGACACATGTGTAAGACTGTTAATGTCATTTGATAGTAGGCTAATGTAGTTAATATAGACACTTACATCATGTGTTGCCTTCATTATGACACTTGTGTAAGACTTTTAAAGTCATTTTGATAGTAGGCTAATATAGTTAATATAGACACTTGCATCATGTGTTGCCTTCATTATGACACAAGACTTTTAACATAATTTTGATAGTAGGCTAATATAGACACTTACATCGTGTGTTGTCTTCATTATAACACTTATATAAGACTTTTAAAGTAATTTTGATAGTAGGCTAATATAGACACTTACATCGTGTGTTGTCTTCATTATAACACTTATATACGACTTTTAAAGTCATTTTGATAGTAGGCTAATACAGACACTTACATCGTGTGTTGTCTTCATTATAACACTTATATACGACTTTTAAAGTCATTTTGATAGTAGACTAATATAGACACTTACATCGTGTGTTGTCTTCACTATAACACTTATATAAGACTTTTAAAGTCATTTTGATAGTAAGCTAATATAGACACTTACATCGTGTGTTGTCTTCATTATAACACTTATATACGACTTTTAAAGTCATTTTGATAGTAGACTAATATAGACACTTACATCGTGTGTTGTCTTCATTATAACACTTATATAAGACTTTTAAAGTCATTTTGATAGTAAGCTAATATAGACACTTACATCGTGTGTTGTCTTCATTATAACACTTATATATGACTTTTAAAGACATTTTGATAGTAGACTAATATAGACACTTACATCGTGTGTTGTCTTCATTATAACACTTCTATACGACTTTTAAAGTCATTTTGATAGTAGGCTAATAGACACTTACATCGTGTGTTGTCTTCATTATAACACTTATATAAGACTTTTAAAGTCATTTTGATAGTAGGCTAATATAGACACATCATGTGTTGCCTTCATTATGACACTTGTATAAGACTGTTAACGTAATTTTGATAGTAGGCTAAAATAGCTACTATAGACACATCATGTGTTGCCTTCATTATAGCACTTAAATAAGACTTTTAAAATCATTTTAAAAAGTAGGCTATTACAGACACATCATGTGTTGTCTTCGATATAACACTTATATAAGACTTTTAAAGTCATTTTGATAGTAGGCTAATATAGACACTTACATTGTGTGTTGTCTTCATTATAACACTTATATAAGACTTTTAAAATCATTTTGATAGTAGGCTGTTACAGACACACCATGTGTTGTCTTCGATATAACACTTATATACTGTAAGACTTTTAAAGTCATTTGATAGTAGGCTAATAGACACTTACATTGTGTGTTGTCTTCATTATAACACTTATATAAGACTTTTAAAATCATTTTGATAGTAGGCTATTACAGACACACCATGTGTTGTCTTCGATATAACACTTATATACTGTAAGACTTTTAAAGTAATTTGATAGTAGGCTAATATAGGCACTTACATAATGTGTTGCCTTCATTATGGCACTAGTGTAAGACTGTTAAAGTAATTGTGATAGTAGGCTAAAATAGCTATTATAGACACTTACATCATGTGTTGCCTTTATTATAACACTTATATAAGACTTTACAAGTCATTTTGATAGTAGGCTAATACAGCTAATATACAGTAGACACATCACGTGGTGCCTAGACTTTAATTTTTTGGCCAAAAAAAGAACAAAAACACTTTAAATTGGAGGCGTTTGTGTCAGTGAGGGACAGGAGGACACTGGACAATCCTGCCCACCCACTCCACCAGACAATTGAGGGACAGCGGAGTTCATACTCCAACAGGCTCCTTCAGCTTCGTTCCCACAGTGTTCGATTCAAGAACTCCTTCATTCCGCACTCCATCCAGCTGTATAATCACTCGCCATACAGCAATAGATGATATCTGTCTATTACTTGACACTTTCTATGTTAGCTACTTTCTCTTTGTTTTATTTTTTATGCTGCAGCTGTCACATATACTGTAATATTGTACATGGTCATTGTTATATATTGTATATATGATATAGACATAATATATCAGTATATATAATATACTGTACATATATTATGTAAATATTACGTATATATGTTATATTTTATATCGCTATATTTAGGCTATTTATACCTGCATTGTCCTTTCCATCCTTACACTTTCCATCATTGTAACTGAGCTACTGTGTGGAACAATTTCCCTTGTGGATCATTAAAGTTTGTCTAAATCTAAGTCCAAGTCTAAATAAGTTGATAATTCTGAGGAAAAACAATGAATTCAGCAGGCTTGTCTCAGTGTATCTACAAAGCCCTTAAACTTTAAGCCACGCCCACCTGGCACTGAACAAAATAAATCAAAACTCGCCCAGGCATCAATTACTTAATTTTTCACTTCCACATATTAATCCTGAGCAAACTTAAACTGAGGTAAGAACTATTCAAGAGGGTTGAATTCCACTTTGCTCTTTGACGGGGACATTTTGGGAAATGTGCTTGAAGCAGAATACGTAAAACGTCAGATTTTAATTTTTTGGGGGTCAAAGGGGAGGAGCCACAGCCACACTTTAATGTGCACCTCTTGCTTGGCATTACTGCTTGTATAAACCGCTTGCTTGCCTAATAGAATTGCTATTGCGACATCCTGTGGACACATTCAGAACATCAGTTACATGTTTATACAAAACCCAACACCAATGAAGTTGGCACGTTGTGTGAATGGTAAATAAAAACAGAATACAATGCTTTGCTAATCCTGTTCAACTTATATTTAATTGGATAGACTGCAAAGACAATATATTTAATGTTCGAACTGAGAACATTTTTTTTTTTTTTTTTGCAAATAATCATTAACTTAGAATTTCATGGCAGCAACACATTGCAAAAAAGTTGGCACAGGGGCATTTTTACCACTGTGTTACATGGCCTTTCCTTTTAACAACACTCAGTAAACGTTTGGGAACTGAGGAGACCAAATTTTGAAGCTTTTCAGGTGGAATTCTTTCTCATTCTTGCTTGATGTACAGCTTAAGTTGTTCAACAGTCCGGGGGTCTCCGCTGTGGTATTTTAGGCTTCATATTGTGCCACACATTTTCAACGGGAGACAGGTCTGGACTAAAGTCAGGCCAGTCTAGTACCCGCACTCTTAATATGAAGCCACTCTGTTGTAACACGTGGCTTGGCATTGTCTTGCTGAAATAATCAGGGGCGGCCATGAAAAAGACGTTGCTTGGATGGCAACATATGTTGCTGTATGTACCTTTCAGCATTAATGGTGCATTCACAGATGTGTAAGTTACTCATGTCTTGGGCACTAATACACCCCCATACCATCACAGATGCTGGCTTTTGAACTTTGCGCCTATAACAATCCGGATGGTTCTTTTCCTCTTTTGTCCGGAGGACACAACGTCCACAGTTTCCAAAAAAAAATTGAAATGTGGACTCGTCAGACCACAGAACACATTTGCACTTTGCATCAGTCCATCTTAAATGAGCTCAGACCCAGCGAAGCCAGCGGCGTTTCTGGGTGTTGTTGATAAATGGCTTCCGCTTTGCATAGTTGTGTTTTAAATTGCACTTACAGGTGCAGCGACGGACTGTAGTTACTGACAGTGGTTTTCTGTTCGACAACTTGCTTATGCATTTGTTCACAAAATGCTGACCCTCGCCCCATCCTTGTTTGTGAATGACTGGGTATAAAATCAGCTTCCATGAAATGCTCAATCATGGTACCCACCTGTTCCCAATTATCCTGTTCACCTGTGGGATGTTCCTAATAAGTGTTTGAGGAGCATTGCTCAACTTTTTTAGTCTTTTTTGCTACTTGTGCCAGCTTTTTTTAAACATGTTGCTGGCATCAAATTCTAAATGAGCTAATAATTGCAAAAAAAAACAAGGTTTTCCAGTTCGAATGTTAAGTATCTTGTCTATGCAGTCTATGCAATTGAATATAAGTTGAAAAGGATTTGCAAATCATTGCATTCTGTTTTTATTTACGATTTACACAACGTGCCAACTTCACTGGTTTTGGGTTTGGTATAAACCGTTTGCTTGCCTAATAGAATTGCTATTGTGACATCCAGTGGACACATTCAAAACAGAAGTTTAATTTTTTATACTTAGCCGTCTCGTCTCGCGGGCTGGTTTATACCTGTTCGGAGCCCCGATTCAGGCCCGCGGGCCGTAAGTTTGACATGGACAAAACAGAAGAAAACAACAGGAGACTTTAAAAGCCTACTGAAATAAAAAAAATTTATTCAAACGGGGATAGCAGATCCATTCTATGTGTCATACTTGATCATTTCGCGATATTGCCATATTTTTGCTGAAAGGATTTAGCAACATCAACGATAAATTCGCAACTTTTGGTCACTGATAAAAAAAAGCCTTGCCCCTACCGGAAGTAGCGTGACGTAGTCAGTTGATCGCCTCCTCACATTTCCCCATTGTTTTCAATGCAGCTAGAGCGATTCGAACCGAGAAAGCGACATTACCCAATTAATTTGAGCGAGGATAAAAGATTTGTGGATGAGGAACGTTAGAGTGACGGGCTAGAATGCAGTGCAAGACATATCTTTTTTCGCTCTGACCGTAACTTAGGTACAAGCTGGCTCATTGGATTCCACACTCTCTCCTTTTTCTATTGTGGTTCACGGAATTGTATTTTAAACCACCTCGGATGCTGTATCCTCTTGAAAATGAGAGTCGAGAACGCGAAATGGACATGCACAGTGACTTTTATCTCCACGACAATACATTGACGAAACACTTTAGCTACGGAGCTAACGTGATAGCATCGTGCTTAACTGAATATAGAAACAAAATAAATAAATCCATGACTGGAAGAATAGACAGAAGATCAACAATACTATTAAACCATGGACATGTAAATACACGGTTAATGCTTTCCAGCCTGGCGAAGGTTAGCAACAAGCTAACGACGCCATTGAAGCTAACTTAGCTAGGGAGCTAACGTGATAGCATCTGGCTCAAATGCAGATAGAAACAAAATACATAAACCCCTGACTGGAAGGATAGACAGAAAATCAACAATACTATTAAACCATGAACATGTAAATACACGGTTAATGCTTTCCAGCTTGGCGAAGCTTAAAAATGCTGTTGCTAACGACGCCATTGAAGCTAACTTAGTATAGCGGGACCTCACAGAGCTATGATAAAAACATTAGCGCTCCACCTATGCCAGCCAGCCCTCATCTGCTCATCAACACCCGTGCTCACCTGCGTTCCAGCGATCGACGGAAGGACGAAGGACTTCACCATGATAATCCGTGCGGTCGGTGGCTAGCGTCGGCTAGCGCGTCTGCTATCCGAGTTAAAGTCTTCCTGGTTGTGTTGCTGTAGTCCGCCGCTAATACACCGATCCCACCTACAACTTTCTTCTTTGCAGTCTTCATTGTTCATTAAACAAATTGCAAAAGGTTCACCAACACAGATGTCCAGAATACTGTGGAATTATGAGATGAAAACAGCTATTTTGTATTGGATTCAATGGGGTACCGATATTTCGTTTCACTGGCTACGTCACGCGCATACGTCATCATCCAAAGGCGTTTTCAACCGGAAGTTTAGCCGGAAATTTACAATTGCACTTTATAAGTTAACCCGGCCGTATTGGCATGTGTTGCAATGTTAAGATTTCATCATTGCTATATAAACTATCAGACTGTGGTCGGTAGTGGTGGGTTTCAGTAGGCCTTTAAGGTATAAAAAAAATAAAAAATACACAAGTCTGAAGAGGACATATGTGAAGCTGAAATGGTATGCACTGCAAACGAAAGAAAAACAGTCTGATCTCCGACGTTTCATATTGTTGCAAACTTTACACAGTCATTAAAGGCCTACTGAAATGATTTTTTTTATTTAAACGGGGATAGCAGATCTATTCTATGTGTCATACTTGATCATTTCGCGATATTGCCATATTTTTGCTGAAAGGATTTAGTATAGAACAACGACGATAAAGATTGCAACTTTTGGTATCTGATAAAAAAAGGCTTGCACCTACCGGAAGTAGCGTGACGTAGTCAATTGAACATATACGCAAAGTTCCCTATTGTTTACAATGATGGCCGCATGAAGTGAGAGAGATTCGGACCGAGAAAGCGACAATTTCCCCATTAATTTGAGCGAGGATGAAAGATTTGTGGATGAGTAAAGTGCAAGTGAAGGACTAGTGGGGAGTTGAAGCTATTCAGATAGGGAAGATGCTGTGAGAGCCGGGGGTGACCTGATATTCAGCTGGGAATGACTACAACAGTAAATAAACACAAGACATATATATACTCTATTAGCCACGACACAACCAGGCTTATATTTAATATGCCACAAATTAATCCTGCATAAAAACACCTACGTGTTTGTTATGCTAGCTCCTAGCTCCTCTGCTAGCTCCTAGCTCCATAGAACACACCAATACAATTCAAACACCTGATCAACACACACAATCACTCAGCCCAAAAGACCGTTTACCTAACCCAAGGTTCATAAAGCTTATATATTTAAAAAAAGTTACGTACATACGCAAAAAAAAGCCAAAGCTGCATACTCACAGTAGCACGTCTGCGTCTTTGTCATCCAAATCAAAGTAATCCTGGTAAGAGTCTGTGTTGTCCCAGTTCTCTACAGGCGTCTGTGTATCCAAGTCAAAAGTCCTCCTGGTTAGAGTCTCTGTTATCCGAGTTCTTCCATCTTGACTGTATCTTTCGGGAATGTAAACAAAGAAGCGCCGGCTGTGTACTGTTGTGGCTGACTACGTTCGAAAAATGCGTCCATTTCGCACCGACAACTTTCTTCTTTGCTTGCTCGGCTTCCTTCTCCATAATGCAATGAACATGATTGAAACAGATTCACGAACACAGATGTCCAGAATACTGTGGAATTATGAAATGAAAACAGAGCTTTTTCGTATTGGCTTCAATGTGGAAGGCATACCCGTGTTCGCCGGTCTACGTCACGCGCATACGTCATCCTCAGAGGCGTTTCGAACCGGAAGTTTAGCGGCAAATTTAAAATGTCACTTTATAAGTTAACCCGGCCGTATTGGCATGTGTTATAATGTTAAGATTTCATCATTGATATATAAACTATCAGACTGCGTGGTCGGTAGTAGTGGGTTTCAGTAGGCCTTTAAGGCTTTTTATTAAAAAACTTTTTGTTTTACATTTCCCTAACACAAGATGTGACTTTACGTTTTTGTCGCATTACATATTGTGGAAAGTTGAACAAGTGCAAGTTTAAAAAGAGAGCTAATTAACTTTTGAATTATACACAGCGTCGCTGAGGGGGAACCTGGACAAGCGTGCCATCTGCTCGGCTTGGAGTCGCCCAGAAGCCAGCGCAGCACGGATCGAGTTAACATTGAAGTTTTGTTTTTTTTCCACCTCCCATTTGTGGCGAAAGCAGCTCACCTTTGACAGTGTGATAAAACCGTGGCAAACAAAACACCTCCTCATCAAAACGGGGCTAATAAAGTCTTCAATATACTTAAGTGTAGACTTAGATAAATAGAATCTTTATCTGCCTCCGCGCTTGGTGTTCAGCTGCCCAACGCGTATTGACGTGCTTATTGACATCCAATAAAGCGAAACCATCCCAGCAAAACGACACCAAGTAGTGTAAATCCTGTGTGCTTCTCCCCTGTGCAACTTTCCCTTAACATGATTATCGCAGAGCAATAAAATCCAATGTGTAAGGACCATTTCCTTTTTATTTACACCAGCATGTTGCCTTTTCATTGGCGTATTATTATTAAGTGGCCTGCAAATTATGGACAACCCCACTTCTTGATTTACACTTCAGTGAGCTATTGATCACCCCCTCCACACACGACTGCATTAGACTAGTTGCTGTTAATTACTCCACGCTCTAACCTTTTGCTGTGTCATTTGCACGGGCAAATTGGGTGAATACAACGAAAAAAATGTGTGATATTGGAAGAGAGAAGGGAGGAAATAGAGCTGCGGTATTGCATGTTGCAGTACTACTGTAAGTGTAAGTTAAAAAGCTACGATGCAAAGTGAAAGCCATTTATCAACAACACCCGGAAACGCTTAGCTGGAAACAGTTCCCAAACGTTTACAGTAACAGTCGTTTTTTTCCTTCCCATGTTTGAAAAACAAAGTTATGTCCATCTTTAGCTACAAGCTAATGCTCGCAAAGTTTTGGGCGGATCTGACACGGCTAGTTGGGGCATTTGCTAAGGCAAACTAAAAACGAATGAATCGAACCAATCGATTCATTTAATCAGAAACAAACTTCAGTTTGTATTATGTTGCTTCGCTTAACGCGGCTGTGTCCAAATTGCGGCCCGGGGGCCATTTGCGGCCCGCAGCTAATTGTTTACCGGCCCGCCACACATTCTGGAAATGCTATTGCAAAAATTAAAAAAACATTTAAAAAAGTGGAATGAGGTGAAATATAACTAGAAAAAGTTGACAAAGCTACCATGCAGGCTTTTTTTTTTTTTTTTTTTTTGCCATTGCTCAAAAAAAAAAAAAAAAAAAATCAATCTTATAATGAATTATTGACCTATTCAAGGCTCCAATTATTCAAAACATTTCACTTTAAAATGTTTTATGTGGGAAATATTGCATATATTGTGTGGTTGCCATACAAAAACATCAACATTTTATTTAACACAAAAGAGCATAAAACAAACAAAATAATAGTTCGAACGTAAAATCGACAGATATATCTGAAGTTGAGCTTGTAACTTAAGTGTTGAAAGTTAAAAAAAAAACCTAATAAAAATTGATCACTTTCTGAGTAGGGCACCTTTTGGATACCAAATATATTTAACGGGATTTTATTTATCTTTTCACTGTGATTACTCAAAAATAATAATGAATTAAAATCAATGGTGTCCTGCATTATTTATATTTTTAAGGCTCTAATTACCCTACATCAAACATTGCTTTCTGAATGTTTTGGGCACTGGGGGAAATACTGCATATTTCAGTTTTATTATAAAAAACTAAGTTGTCTTTGACAGAAAAGGCATAAAACCTTTTTGTTTTTTTAAACTTTATATCAACCTGAAGTTGATATACTGTACATATTTACTGTAAGCGTTATATAAATAAAACAATAATTTGACTTGTTTTTAACATTTTAATGAATTAGACCCTTTATGGTCCCTGGGAGCCCTAAAGGTAAAAAACAAACAAAATCCATATATTTTGTTATGGTTTGAAAATGAAAAATATCAAAATGGCCCCCGCATGCTTTAATTTTTCCGTGTGCGGCCCTCAGTGAAAAAAGTTTGGACGCCCCTGGCTAAACGTATTTTTCGGCCAATAAGCTGCACCTACTAAATTGGGTATAAAAGCAGCTTCCATGAAATGCTCAGTCATTCACAAACAAGGACGGGGTGAGGGTCACCACTTTGTGAACACATGCGTGAGCAAATTGTCAAACAGTTTAAGAACAACATTTCTTAACGAGCTTTTGCAAGGTATTCTGGGAGTTCACCATCTACGCTCCGTAATAATCATCAAAAGGTTCAAAGAATCTGGAGAAATCACTGCACGTAACATTGAATGCCCGTGACCTTGGATCCCTCAGGCGGTACTGCATCAAAAAGCCACATCAGTGTGTAAAGGATATCACCACATGGGCTCAGGAACACTTCAGAAAACCACTGTCAGTTACTACAGTTGGTCGCTACATCTGTAAGTGCAAGTTAAAACTCTACTATGCAGAGTGAAAGCTTTTTATCAACAACACCCAGTAACAGTTCCCAAACATTTACAGTATGTCACTTTCTTCCTTCCCATGTTTGGAAAACAAAGTTATGTCTATCTTGGGCTATAAGCTAATAATATTGATTTTTGGGGTGGATCTGACGCGGTTAATTGGGGTATTGGCTAAGGCAAACCAATGATGAATGACTCGAATTAATTGATTCATTTAATTACAAAAAAGCTTCAATTTGTATTATGTTGCTTCGATTACCGTATTTTTCGGACAGTAAGCTGCACTTACAAAATTTTGGAAGAAATTAAGAATTGTTTTCATATATAAGACGCATAAATATATACACAGGCATGTAGTGAAATGAGATATTTACATAGGAAGATCTGGTAAATGTTTATTTTCTGAATTGTTTCCAAACACGGCTGATCAAACAAAACAGAAAAGTCATTGGCGTCTTTATTCATCCTTTATAAGATGAATTCGATTTTGTTATTTCATAATACAATTCAAGATATTTATCAGGAATCTTCTTGCTTTTACTTTGGAATTACTTGGAGTTTGAACAGCTTCCTAGAGTTTGTTATTTTAATACATTGCTTAATCCAGGGGTGTCCAAAGTGCGGCCATTTGTGGCCCGCAGCACAATTTTTATTGGCCCGCGACACATTCTATAGACAAACTAAACAGGTAACAAATTAGAACAAAAAACTATGACAAATTCAATGGGACCAAATCCCCCCAAAATGGGACTCGAAAACCAAAATGGCCGACAACCTGAGCGTCTTACTGTGTGAGGTCATTGATGATTTCCGTGTGTCCTGTCATGATGAAAAAGTGTACACATTTCTTGTGAGACGTGATATGTTTTTGAGTTTACTAAAGCCCTCAAAAGCGTTTCAGTTGACGGTATAATAGCAATATTAGTAAATACAAGCTTACTTTAGAGCACAGTTAACATAAATGCAAATAAAATCATTATTAAAATAATCATGAACGATTTTATGCTTTGTTATCTGTAACACAAAGCTAAGATGTAGAAGTGTTTTTCAAATGTTAGCATATGTTCACCTACGTTGTTTTGGTTTGAGTATTTTTCATATACAAAATGTATAAAATTGGCCCTCGCATCCTTAAATTTTTTTCGATGTGGCCCTCGCTGGAAAATGTCTGGACACCTCTGGCTTAATCCATTCCATAATTTAGCCGTTAGCAAAAAACAATCCATAGATAAGCCGCACCTTTGTATAAGCCGCAGGGTTCAAAGTAGCGGTTTATAGTCCAGAAAATACGGTAATTGTCGTATTGCTAAAATCTGGCCTGCGTAAAGTGGAACTGTAAATTTGTGGACAGTTTATACACTTTTTTAAAAACATTTGTAATAATGCACACATGTTAAAAGTGCTATTTAAATATTGACGATGTGCCTTTAACTTTTAACTTTATTGGGGAAAAAAATGAAGGTATGGCAAGCAGAAAAAACATTTGAACTGGTGTCCCTAATGTATGCCTTCAGGTCTATAAAGTGTGTTTTATTTTACTTGATTACTAGATTAATAGAACAAATGAGTCGAGTTTACTCTTTTTAATTACTTTTTACTCCTTGTTTTAATTACTAAAATAATGGAAAGGTGCAGCCCTAGGGGGGATGCTTGTAACTCAAATGTTGGCCTGCAACTTAAAGCATAACAATTAGTCGGTAGACAGCTACGGCCTCAAAACACTCAAGTTGAGGTACCACTGCGCCACCAACTGTGGTTCTTTAGGGAAAGCGAGTGCCTCAGTTTTTACACGCCCCCGTTTTCATTTTTTTCAAAGATAATATGGGTCGGTTTTAATACACTACTATGATTAAACACACGTTGCATGTGCTTTTTGTTATTGACTATGGCTGAAACCATCCTGTGGAGGTATCTCTTCTCTGGGTTCTTTGGACCACCAAGCACTGACATGACAGTCTTGTCCAGGTTTACAATATTGTTTATTTTTCAATAAATTGTCTCTCATGTGCTTTTCAGCAATTATCTTTGGGCTTGTCTTTCTCGCTCTCTCTCCAACTCCAACTCCCCTCTCCGGCTGCTGCCTTTTAACAGGTGATTAGATAAGCAGGCCAGGTGGGCCATCTACGCACTTGTCGCTGATCTCGAAGCCGGTCCTGGCACAACCCGCAGGCCACGTCCCCCTCCACATACCCCCACTAAAGAGCCAAATAAAGTTGTAACATACAAAACCCTAAACCAGTGAAGTTGGCACGTTGTGTTAAGCATAATTTTTTGGGGCAAATAATCATTAACTTAGAATTTAAAGGCCTACTGAAATGATTTTTTTTTATATATACGGGAATAGCAGATCCATTCTATGTGTCATACTTGATCATTTTGCGATATTGCCATATTTTTGCTGAAAGGATTTAGTAGAGAAAATTGACGATAAAGTTCGCAACTTTTGCTCGCTGATAAAAAAAAGCCTTGCCTGTACCGGAAGTAGCGTGACGTCACAGGAGCTAGTATTCCTCACAATTCCCCATTGTTTACAATGGAGCGAGAGAGATTCGGACCGAGAAAGTGACGATTACCCCATTAATTTGAGCGAGGATGAAAGATTCGTAGATGAGGAACGTTACAGTGAAGGACTTGAGAGGCAGTGATGGACGTATCTTTTTTCGCTCTGACCGTAACTTAGGTACAAGCTGGCTCATCGGATTCCACACTCTCCTTTTTCTATTGTGGATCACAGATTTGCATTTTAAACCACCTCGGATACTATATCTTCTTGAAAATGAGAGTCGAGAATGCGAAATGGACATTCAGTGCCTTTTATCTCCACGACAATACATCGGCGAAATGCTTTAGCTACGAGCTAACGTGATAGCATCGTGCTTTAACTGCATATAGAAACAAAAAAAATAAACCCCTGACTGGAAGGATAGATAGAACATCAACAATACTATTAAACCGTGGACATGTAAATACACGGTTAATGCTTTCCAGGCTGGCGAAGGTTAACAATGCTGTGCTAACGACGCCATTGAAGCTAACTTAGTATAGCGGGACCGCACAGAGCTATGCTAAAAACATTAGCTCTCCACCTACGCCAGCCAGCCCTCATCTGCTCATCAACACCTGTGCTCACCTGCGTTCCAGCGATCGGCAGAAGGACGAAGGACTTCACCCGATGCGTTTGGCGGCCCGGAGACGTAGGAAGTCAAGGTGAGGTCGGCGGCTAGCACGTCTGCTCTCCAACAAAGTCCTCCTGGTTGTGTTGCTGTAGTCCGCTGCTAATACAACGATCCCACCTACAACTGTCTTCTTTGCAGCCTTCATTGTTCATTAAACAAATTGCAAAAGATGTCCAGAATACTGTGGAATTATGAAATGAAAACAGAGCTTTTTGTATAGGATTCTACGGGGTACCATAACTTCCGTTACTCTGACTTCGTCACGCGCATACGTCATCATACCGCGACGTTTCAGCCGGATATTTCCCGGGAAATTTTAAATGTCACTTTATAAGTTAACCCGGCCGTATTGGCATGTGTTGCAATGTTAAGATTTCATCATTGATATATAAACTATCAGACTGCGTGGTCGGTAGTAGTGGGTTTTAGTAGGCCTTTAATGGCAGCGATACATTGCAAAAAAGTTGTCACAGGGGCATTTTTACCACGGTGTTACATGGCCTTTCCTTTTAACAACACTCAGTAAATGTTTGGGAACTGAGGAGACACATTTTTTAAACTTTTCAGGAGAAATTCTTTCCCATTATTGCTTGATGTATAGCTTAAGTTGTTCAACAGTCCGGGGTCTCCGTTGTGGTAATTGACGCTTCATAATGCGCCACACATTTTCAATGGGAGACAGGTCCGGACTACAGGCAGGCCAGTCTAGTACCCGCACTATTTTACTACGAAGCCACGCTGTTGTAACACGTTTAGAATGTGGCTTGGCATTGTCCTGCTGAAATAAGCAGGGGCGTCCATGAAAAAGAAGTTGCTTTGGTAGCAACATCTGTCGCTCCAAAACCTGTATGTTCCTTTCAGCATTAATGGTGCCTTCACAGATGTGTAAGTTACCCATGCCTTGGGCACTAATACACCCCTATACCATCACAGATGCTGACTTTTCAACTTTGCACCTATAACAGTCCGGATTGTTCTGTTCCTCTTTGGTCCGGAGGACACTGCGTCCACAGTTTAAAAACAAAGTTAGACCACAGAACACTTTTCCACTTTGCATCAGTCCATCTTAGATGAGCTCAGGCCCAGCGAAGCAAGTATGGGTGTTGTTGATAAACGACTTGCGCGTTGCATAGTAGAGTTTTAACTTGCACTTACAAGAAGTGGAAACTAGAAAATAAAAAACGAATCGGCAACAATCTCAAACTATGTGACGGAATTATGCAGGAGGTTCGCACTTGAACGTTCTTTAATATATCCAAGATCGCGAACAGCGTCCTCCAAAACGGGCAATGTGGAAAGTGTGCGGAGACGTTTTTCTCAAGCTTTTATGGTGCGGTTTTGGTTAAATAAGAACAGTTAGAAAATGTAGATTTTTTTTTTTTTTGCACACCTTTATGTAAAAAGGGTCTTGTCGTAGTAGGGTTTAAAAAAAATATATCTACAGCTACACCAAGGCTGCGCATTTTGACCAATTTTTAAATGGCTCAGCCCTTTTCCCTGACACACCAATTTGTCTCCTCAGCGAAGGTATTAAAGAATATGATAAGACACATAGCTGCAATGTTATAATTAGTCTTCATTTAATACCTTATGTCAGGAGATTACACGAGCGGTGCATGGCATCCAAAGCATACTTTAATCACCGGGGATGTAATTGATTAAGTATATGAGACCAGCTAGCAGATGATGAGGATGATGCTCTAAATCCATGTTAAATCAACCCAGCCCTTTCCTAAACAACCAAGGGATTAGTGGCCAAAATTACCAACAGCTGTATTTGCTCATTTGTAACATGGAGATGGCTGGGGCTTCAAGCTAGGTCAAACTATAAAACAACAACCACGGTGTAAATAGGAACGACGTCCGATAGCTGTATTGTACGTACATCCAGGTTCTTACAGTTCCTAATTGAGAAAAAATACTTGGATAAAGTACAAAACCCAAAACCACTCATCTTAGATGAGCTTGGGCCCAGTGAAGCCGGCGGCGTTTCTGGGTGTTGTTGATAAATGGCTTTCGCTTTGCATAGTAGAGTTTTAACTTGCACTTACAGATGTAGCGACCAACTGTAGTTACTGACAGTGGTTTTCTGAAGTGTTCCTGAGCCCATGTGGTGATATTTTTACACACTGATGTCGCTTTTTGATGCAGTACCACCTGAGGGATCGAAGGTCCATATTATCATTGCTTACGCGCAGTGATTTCTCCGGATTCTCTGAACCTTTTGATGATATTACGGACCGTGGATGGTGAAATCCCTAAATTCCTTGCAATGGCTGGTTGAGAAATGTTGTTCTTAAACTGTTCAACAATTTGCTCACACATTTGTTCACAAAGCGGTGACCCTCGCCCCATCCTTGTTTGTGAATGACTGAGCATTTCATGGAAGCTGCTTTTATACCCAATCATGGCACCCACCTGTTCCCAATTAGCCTGTTTACCTGTGGGATGTTGAGTTAATATTTGCAAAAAATAACAAAGTTTTCCAGTTTGAACGTTAAGTATCTGGTCTTTGCGGTCTATTCAATTGAATCCTGGTCGAAACGGATTTGCAAATCATTGTGTTCTGTTTTTATTTACCATTTACACCAGTGGTCCCCAACCTTTTTGTAAATGCGGATCGGTCAACACTTGAAAATTTGTCCCACGGACAGGGAGTGGGGGGAGTGGGGCGGAGATAGTATTTAATTTTTAATGTATTTTTTCATAAAAAAATAATATCATGTGTGCTTACGGACTGTATCCCTGCTGACTGTATTGATATATAATGTAGGAACCAGAAATATTAATAACAGAAAGAAACAACCCTTTTGTGCGAATGAGTGTGAATGAGTGTAAATGGGGGAGGGAGGTTTTTTGGGTTGGCACACTAATTGTAAGTGTATCTTGTGTTTTTTATGTTGATTTCATTAAAAAAAATTCTTATTTATATTATAATTTTTTTTAAATTTCTTGTGCGGCCCGGTACCAATCGATCCACGGCCCGGTGGTTGGGGACCACTGATTTACACAACGTGCCAAATTCACCGGTTTTGGGGTTGGCAAAACATTCTTAGAAAATAGAGGATTATTTTGAATAGTTTTTGCAATTTAGAAGTTAAAATCAAATTATCTGGTTTATAGAATATGCTTAGACTTGTAGTTGGCGATGAAAAATGTGTACATACAATATGATCAATGTAAGTACATTTCATAGGGCTTGAAAGTGTGATGTGGATACGCATTGCATTGTGGGTCTTGCTGGCATCAACTGTCACAATCGCGGTCATGATTCAGAAAAAAAAAAAAACGGATTTGGTGAGATTTGTCTTATTTCCATTATGAAAGCGAAGTATGTTAAGTAGCCTGAATAGCAGCTTTGAGACAATCGAACATGACTTTTAACGCCATCACCTGGTACATTATGATGTATTCACTGCATTTACACAATGCTAAGTTTGAATCAAAATGTGTTTTATACAGTTCCACACTTAGCATTTAGTAGGCTGTTAGCCTTAGCCAAGCCAGCTGCAAAACAACGTTATTTACAGTATTTTGGAAAAAAACGTGTCGTCTGTTTACTTTTAGTCTTTGGTAAACACAAAAATGAATGCGTTTTATTTTCGGAGCGGTAGCGCAGAGATCAAAGTATTTCAAAGTAATAACAGGCTTGTTTTTTCGGGGAAACCTGCTAATGAAATGCGGCTGCGCTCTTAAACTTCATCTTGAACACATGAGAGATGAAAGCCGTAGATTAATTATGCGCAATTTGAATGGAGGACAATGAGCCTTAACAGACTTTACATTCTGAAATTATTAAAATCGGTATAAAAACTGACTCCGTTGAGAAGATATATATACAAGTTTACCTAAATCTCGTGTGTTCATTCATTGGATGTGCTCATACGGATCAATTCCACAAATTTTACCAATTTTTTCGAGGTAGTGAGTCATGTAAACAAAATCAACGTCCAGCAAAAATGGCTACCCGCCCCCACAATGCATTGCGAAGTGGGAAGCATTTGAGTGTTTAAATACGTCGAAATGCAATGTTTTTTTATAAGTTTGTTGTTTCTTAACGGGGAACGGTGTTGATGTCTTTTGTAGTCTAGTCAACATTTCAGCTAGCTAGCAAACACCATTAAAAACAAGATTTTACAGGAAAAATATGGCAGCTCAGTCAACAGAATTTTAACGTAAAAACAGTTTTTTAAGTTTACAGTTGTAGGCTGTAAATAACAACGTAGCATTCATTGTCATTTGTATTAATTTGGTGGGTAGTTTTCTGTAAAATCATAAGATGTTTGGAAAGTATATACTGTAATATTTGTTGCAATAATGGATACTATTAAAGCTTAAAAGATATGCAATTTCAAGCAGTACATATAGTTTTTCTGTCAAAATTTAAAAAATCAATTACATTTAGTAATAAAATATGAAGTACTTTATTTACACAATTTCCAGATAAAATAATGTCGAGGGGCCAGATCTGGCCCCCGGGCCTTGAGTTTGACACCTGTGGTCTACTTAAAAAAAAAAATATATATATATATATATATATATATATACACACACCGGTATATATCGTTTTTTTTATACTGAATTTTCATACAGTGAATTTTTTACACTGACATTTTTATATACTGATTTTTTTATGCAGTTTTTTTTTTAATTTAAAAACACTGATTTTTTTTTATATTTCATTATTAATTCTTTTTATATATATATATATATATATATATATATATAAAATTAATAATGAAATATAAAAAAAATCAGTGTTTTTACATTTTAAAAAAAACTGCATAAAAAATCAGTATATAAAAATGTCAGTGTAAAAAATTCACTGTATGAAAATTCAGTATAAAAAAAATTAATGCATAACAATTCAATGAAAACAATAAGTGTATAGCATATATATATATACACACATATATATATATACACATATATATACATATATACATACATACATATATATATATGTACATATATATACATATATACATACATACATACATACATATATATATATATGTATGTATGTATGTATGTATGTATATATGTATATATATATATATGTGTATATATATATGTGTGTGTATATATATATATGCTATACACTTATTGTTTTCATTGAATTGTTATGCATTAATTTTTTTTATACTGAATTTTCATACAGTGAATTTTTTACACTGACATTTTTATATACTGATTTTTTATGCAGTTTTTTTTAAAATGTAAAAACACTGATTTTTTTTATATTTCATTATTAATTTTATATATATATATATATATATATATATATATATATATATATATATATATATATATATATATATATATATATATATATATATGTATATATATACATACATACATACATACATACATACATACATACATACATATATATATATATATGATTAATAATGAAATATAAAAAAAAATCAGTGTTTTTAAATTAAAAAAAAAACTGCATAAAAAAGCAGTATATAAAAATGTCAGTGTAAAAAATTCACTGTATGAAAATTCAGTATAAAAAAAATGAATGCATAACAATTCAATGAAAACAATAAGTGTATAGCAAGTCAGTACAAAAATGTGTAAAAAAATAGTGCTAAAAAATTCAGTGTAAAAAAAAATGCATACAAATTCAGTGTAAAAAAAATCAGTGTTAAAAAAATCTGTGTATGAATATTCAGTATAAAAAAATTAAATGCATAAAAATTCAGTAAAGAAAATCAGTGTATAAAAATGTCAAAGTATAAAAATTCAGTATAAAAAAATGAATGCATAAAAATTCAATGAAAAAAATAAGTGTATAGCAATTCAGTACTAAAAACGTGTAAAAAAATAAATGCATCAAATTCAGTGAAAACAAATCGATGTATAAAAATTCAGGGTTAACAAAATTGTGTGTAAAAAAATCAGTGCTAAAAAAATTCACAGTATGAAAATTCAGTATAAAAAAATAATGCATACCTATTTAATGAAACAAATAAGTGTATAGCAATTCAGTACTAAAAACATGTGTAAAAAAAATCAGTGCTAAAAAATTCAGTGTAAAAAAAATGAATGCATACAAATTCAGTGAAAAAAATCAGTGTATAAAAATTCAGTGTTAAAAAAATTGTGTGCAAAAATCAGTGCTAAAAAAAAATCAGTGTATGAATATTCAGTATTAAAAAAATTAAATGCATAAAAATTTGGTGTAAAAAAAATAAATATATTTTTGAATACGATGCCACAAGCTTGGCACACCTATCTTTGTGCAGTGTCCTCTTTGCAGCAACTCTCAAGCTGCATTCATCTTTCCCTCTATCCTGACTAGTCTCCCAGTTCCTTCGCTGACAAACATCCCCACACCATGATGCTGGCACCACCGTAGATATGTTATTGCCCTTGCCTGGTTTCCTCCAAACATGACGCCTGGCATTCACACCGAATAGTTCAAGCTGTGTCTCATCAGACTCGATAATTTACTTTTTCATGGTCCGAGAGTCTTCCAAGTGCATTTTGGCAAACATTTTACTAAGGAATGGTCACCTCGTGACTAAAATAAGATGAATGCAGTAATAAACAGAGACATCCTGGATGAAATCATCTACATGGCACCTGCTCGAACACGTCACAACGTTCTAACGCGGGCCCATTGAGTGGCGTTCATCACAACGCCATCTCTAATAAGAGCGATGCCCTTTCTTCAAGGTTGAGCGTATCCTCGCCAAAGAGATTCTCCGTGATGCAGAAAGAGCCATTCTGAGTACTCCCTTTGGCTAAGATAATAACTTCATCATAATTAGCTTCTAGTGCTCCAGAGTGTTGAATTGTGGGTTGCACTGGGATCTGGACTGATTTATTGCTTGATTTAATTACGTATCCAAATTCAATTAGGCATGCAAGAAAACTCAAAGTAAGTTTTGTCAAGCTGTCCCTTGGAATCAGGAGCGGCTTGAAGGACATCCCTTCTTAATGCGTCTGACTTAATAATTACCCATTACTAAAAAAACACATCCAAAAGGATGGAGCGGGGTGAAGAAGAAAAAAGGCCATATGCCACACAACATTTGTGTTAAGTACAAAACTATGACTCTGAGGTGTATACCAGTAAACATTGCTAAAAAAAAGCTATGTTAGCATGTTAACATGCTCACAGCTAACATATGGCAGATACAAAAAAATATGACTTTTAAAGGCCTACTGAAAGCCACTACTACCGACCAAGCAGTCTGATAGTTTATATATCAATGATGAAATCTTAACATTATAACACATGCCAATACGGCCGGGTTAACTTATAAAGTGACATTTTAAATTTGCCGCTAAACTTCCGGTTCGAAACGCCTCTGAGGATGACGTATGCGCGTGACGTAGCCCGGGGAACACGGGTATGCCTTCCACATTGAAGCCAATACGAAAAAGCTCTGTTTTCATTTCATAATTCCACAGTATTCTGGACATCTGTGTTCGTGAATCTGTTGCAATCATGTTCATTGCATTATGGAGAAGGAAGCTGAGCAAGCAAAGAAGAAAGTTGTCGGTGCGAAATGGACGTATTTTTCGAACGTAGTCAGGAACAACAGTACACAGCCGGCGCTTCTTTGTTTACATTCCCGGAAGATGCAGTAAAGATGGAAGAACTCGGATAACAGAGACTCTAACCAGGAGGACTTTTGACTTCGATACACAGACGCCTGTAGAGAACTGGGACAACACAGACTCTTACCAGGATTACTTTGATTTGGATGACAAAGACGCAGACGTGCTACTGTGAGTATGCAGCTTTGGCTTCTAAACATTTGATCGCTTGACCGTATGTGCGCAACTTTTTTTTGCGTATGTACGTAACTTTTTAAAAATATATAAGCTTTATGAACCTTGGGTTAGGTGAACGGTCTTTTGGGCTGAGTGATCGTGTGTGTTGATCAGGTGTTTGAATTGTATTGGCGTGTTCTATGGAGCTAGGAGCTAGCAGAGGAGCTAGGAGCTAGCGTAACAAACACGCAGGTGTTTTTATGCAGGATTAATTTGTGGCATATTAAATATAAGCCTGGTTGTGTTGTGGCTAATAGAGTATATATATGTCTTGTGTTTATTTACTGTTGTAGTCATTCCCAGCTGAATATCAGGTCACCCCCGGCTCTCACAGCATCTTCCCTATCTGAATAGCTTCAACTCCCCACTAGTCCTTCACTTGCACTTTACTCATCCACAAATCTTTCATCCTCGCTCAAATTAATGGGGAAATTGTCGCTTTCTCGGTCCGAATCTCTCTCACTTCATGCGGCCATCATTGTAAACAATAGGGAACTTTGCGTATATGTTCAACTGACTACGTCACGCTACTTCCGGTAGGGGCAAGCCTTTTTTTTATCAGATACCAAAAGTTGCAATTTTTATCGTCGTTCTATACTAAATCATTTCAGCAAAAATATGGCAATATCGCGAAATGATCAAGTATGACACATAGAATAGATCTGCTATCCCCGTTTAAATAAAAAAAAATCATTTCAGTAGGCCTTTAAGGTGTATACTTATAAATGTAGCTAAAAAAAGATAGCATATTAACATGCTAACATTAGTATACCAACAGCTGACATAGGTCAGATACCAAAATATATGACTTATACCTATATATTTAGCTAAAAAAGATAGAATGCTAATGTTAGCATGTCAATATGCTAAAAGCTAGTATGTATCAAATACCAAAATATATGTCTTTTAAGTTTTTTTACCTAAGAATTTAGCTAAAAACTATAGCATATTAACATGCTAACATTAGTGATCTATCTTTTTTTAGCTAAATGTATAGGTATGCACCTTAAGAGTCGTATATTTTTGGTATCTGACTTATGTTAGCTGTTAGCATATTAACATGCTAGCGTTAACAATCCATCGTTTTTAGCTAAATTCTTAGGTATACACCTTAAGTCATAAACATTTAGCTAAAAAAGATGGATTGCTAATTTTAGCATGTTAACATGCTATCGTGTTTAGCTAAATTCTTAGATATACACCTTAAGTCATATATTTTGGTATTTGACACATACTAGCCGTTAGATTGTTAACGTTAGCATGCTGATATGCTAACAGCTAGTATTTGTCAAATACCAAATTATATGACTTTTAAGGCGTATACCTAAGAATTTAGCTAAAAAAGATAGCATATTAACATGCTAACATTAGCATACTAACAGCTGACATAGGTCAGATACCAAAATATATGACTTATACCTATATATTTAGCTAAAAAAGATATAATGCTAATGTTAGCATGTCAATATGCTAAAAGCTAGTATGTATCAAATACCAAAATATATGTCTTTTAAGTTTTTTTACCTAAGCATTTAGCTAAAAACTATAGCATATTAACATGCTAACATTAGTGATCTATCTTTTTTAGCTAAATGAATAGGTATGCACCTTAAGTCGTATATTTTTGGTATCAGACTTATGTTAGCTGTTAGATTGTTAACGTTATCATGTTAATATGCTATCGTTTTTAGCTAAATTCTTAAGTATACACCTTAAAAGTCATATACATTTAGCTAAAAAAGATGGATTGCTAGATTTAGCATGTTAATATGCTATCGTGTTTAGCTAAATTCTTAGGTATACACCTTAAAAGTCATATATTTTGGTATTTGACACATACTAGCTGTTAGATTGTTAACGTTAGCATGCTAATATGCTAACAGCTAGTATTTGTCAAATACCAAATTATATGACTTTTAAGGCGTATACCTAAGAATTTAGCTAAAAAAGATAGCATATTAACATGCTAACATTAGCATACTAACAGCTGACATAGGTCAGATACCAAAATATATGACTTATACCTATATATTTAGCTAAAAAAGATAGAATGCTAATGTTAGCATGTCAATATGCTAAAAGCTAGTATGTATCAAATACCAAAATATATGTCTTTTAAGTTTTTTTACCTAAGAATTTAGCTAAAAACTATAGCATATTAACATGCTAACATTAGTGATCTATCTTTTTTTAGCTAAATGTATAGGTATGCACCTTAAGAGTCGTATATTTTTGGTATCTGACTTATGTTAGCTGTTAGCATATTAACATGCTAGCGTTAACAATCCATCGTTTTTAGCTAAATTCTTAGGTATACACCTTAAGTCATAAACATTTAGCTAAAAAAGATGGATTGCTAATTTTAGCATGTTAATATGCTATCGTGTTTAGCTAAATTCTTAGGTATACACCTTAAGTCATATATTTTGGTATTTGACACATTCTAGCTGTTAGATTGTTAACGTTAGCATGCTGATATGCTAACAGCTAGTATTTGTCAAATACCAAATTATATGACTTTTAATGCGTATACCTAAGAATTTAGCTAAAAAAGATAGCATATTAACATGCTAACATTAGCATACTAACAGCTGACATAGGTCAGATACCAAAATATATGACTTATACCTATATATTTAGCTAAAAAAGATAGAATGCTAATGTTAGCATGTCAATATGCTAAAAGCTAGTATGTATCAAATACCAAAATATATGTCTTTTAAGTTTTTTTACCTAAGAATTTAGCTAAAAAATGTAGCATATTAACATGCTAACATTAGTGATCTATCTTTTTTAGCTAAATGAATAGGTATGCACCTTAAGTCGTATATTTTTGGTATCAGATTTATGTTAGCTGTTAGATTGTTAACGTTATCATGTTAATATGCTATCGTTTTTAGCTAAATTCTTAAGTATACACCTTAAAAGTCGTATACATTTAGCTAAAAAAGATGGATTGCTAGATTTAGCATGTTAATATGCTATCGTGTTTAGCTAAATTCTTAGGTATACACCTTAAAAGTCATATACTTTGGTATTTGACACATACTAGCTGTTAGATTGTTAATGTTAGCATGCTAATATGCTAACAGCTAGTATGTGTCAAATACCAAAATATATGACTTTGAGGTGTATACCTATAAAAAATAGCGAAAAAACCTGTATGCTAATGTTTCAGACGCACATATTTTTACCGCGTCATTTCTGGCTTCAAGTGACATCAAACGGCGTCAAGTAGCGCGGGAGAGATCTTGATTCAGCGCGGATCTGCCGAGGGTTGCAGGTACTTTAGCGAGCGAAGGCAGACGCATGACAAAATGCTCTTTGAGGTCGTCGACGAGGCTTTCTTCACCCACACCCTGCCTGCATGAACGATGGCGAGGAAAGGCGAGGGTGGGAGCCCGCTTTGAATAAAGTGTCACTGAGAGTTACATTGATCTTTACTACTATGCAAAATCCCAAATGTCACGGCGACTATCCTGAGGAGCGGAGGGACGTTTCAGCTGCAGGTCTGACTGACTCGTAGCCTTTTAGTGTCAATATATCCATGGACTCTTTTATTAGGTGGACCTCGGCAATGTGTGGGATCCTTTCACTAAAGGCACAGACCTATTCGCGTGAAAATCCAGGGCTTCGGCAGGCCACGTTGTTGCAACACGTGGTTTGGCATTATATTGCTGAAATAAGCAGGGGCGTCCAGATGGCACCTTATGTTGCTCCAAAACCTGTATGTACCTTTCAGCATTAATGGTGCCTTCACAGACGTGTAAGTTACCCACCCCCATACCATCACAGATGCTGGCTTTTGAACTTTGCGCCTAGAATAATCCGGATAGTTCTTTTTATCTTTGTTCTGGATGTCAACAGTTTCCAAAAACAATTTGACAATGTGGACACTTTTCCACTTTGCATCAGTCCATCTTAGATGAGCTCGGGGCCCATCGAAGCCCCTGGGTGTTGTTGATAAATGGCTTTCGCTCTGCATAGTAGAGTTTTAACTTGCACTTACAGATGTAGCGACCAACTGTGGTTACTGACAGTGTTCCTGAGCCCATGTGGTGATATCCTTCACACACCGATGGCACTTTTTGATGCAGTAACGCCTGAGGGATTGAAAGGTCTGTAATATCATTGCTTACGCGCAGTGATTTCTCCAGATTCTCTGAACCTTTTGATATTACGGACCGTAGATGGTGAAATCCCTAAATTCCTTGCAATAGCTGGTTGAGAAATGTTGTTCTTAAAAACGGTTGGACAATTTGCTCATGCATTTGTTCGCAAAGTGGTGACCCTCGCCCCATCCTTGTTTGTGAATGACTGAGCATTTCATGGAAGCTGCTTTTATACCCAATCATGGCACCCACCTGTTCCCAATTAGCCTGTTCACCTGTGGGATGTTCCAAATACGTGTTTGATGAGCATTCCACACTTTTCTCAGTCTTTTTTGCCACTTGTGCCGGCTTTTCTTAAACATGTTGCAGGCATCAATTTCCAAATGAGACATCATTTGCAAAAAATAACAGTTTTCTAGTTCAAACATTAAATATCTTGCCCCTGCTTGTATATTTAGTTAATGTTGCAATTTCCAATCCCAACAGAGAAATTGACTCCAAAAAAAAATAGTTTTCCAAAAATGCTAGCTTGATGCTAATATACATTGGTTTTGCGATCGACATGCTACTGATTAGCATTAACGATTTTACACAGCGATTTCAACACCAAATGTGTTCAAAACTACAGCCAAGATGCACGTTGCATATATTAATACAATACTTAGGGCTTGATTTACTAAGATCAAAACACCTCACACTAAACAACGCGTGCAATCCATACAATAGCGTGTGCTATTAGTAGGCATGCTGCGCGTGATCTACAAAGACTGCGTGTGGAATTGAAAAGTGGTGCACACCTGCACATTCATGTTATCATTCGCCTACCGGCTGCATTTTGCAATGTTTTCAAACACGCAGGAGACATCTACCACATTTTATGAGCATTTTAGAAGCAGTCATGCAGTGCTGTTACAAAAAAAATGCATGCTTCAAGAAGTTTTTATCATATAAAATTAGAGATGCCGATAAATGCTTTAAAATGTAATATCGTAAATTATCGGTATCGTTTTTTTTTTTTTTTATTATCGGTATCTTTTTTTATTTTTTATTTTTTTTAAATAAACAAAAAACACAAGATACACTTACAATTAGTGCACCAACCCAAAAAACTTCCCTCCCCCATTTACACTCATTCACACAAAAGGGTTGTTTCTTTTTGTTATTAATATTCTGGTTCCTACATTATATATCAATATATATCAATACAGTCTACAAGGGATACAGTCCGTAAGCACACATGATTGTGTGTGCTGCTGGTCCACTAATAGTACTAACCTTTAACAGTTAATTTTACTCATTTTCATTAATTACTAGTTTCTATGTAACTGTTTTTATATTGTTTTACTTTCTTTTTTATTCAAGAAAATGTTTTTTTTTTTATTTAATTTTTTATTTTTTAAAAGGACCTTATCTTGACCATACCTGGTTGTCCAAATTAGGCATAATAATGTGTTAATTCCACGACTGTATATATTGGTATCGGTAATTAAGAGCTGGACAATATCGGAATACCGGATACCGGCAAAAAAGCCATTATCGGACAACCCTATATAAAATATATGTGAGTAATATATATTCTTGAGAAAAAAAAAAAAAACATTTAAAAAAAATTAAATGACTCCAAAACGCATCAATATTGTTACTTTTATTAAGCCCCTTAAGTCAACCAGCAGCTATACATTTATAAAAAGGATGTTGCTGAAAATAAAAACTATAAAAAAAAAAAAAATTCTGTTCGAAAAAGAGGCAGTTTTTAATGATCAAAAACAAAATTTATTAACACACATAAAAGTATCAGTTCAAATGTGAACGGTACCCATCATCACATCGAAATCAATGCAAACACACAGTCATGAACTGGGGAGAAAACTAACCAAAATGGGCTAATATAGCGAATATAGACACTATGGGCTATTATAGCTAATATAGACACTTAAGTCATGTGTTGTCTTATTTATAACACTTAAATAAGACATTGAACGTCATTTTGATAGTAGGCTAATATAGACACTTACATCATGTGTTGCCTTCATTATAACACATATATTACATTTAAAGTCATTTTGATAGTAGGCTAATATAGCCAATATAGACACTTAGGTCATGTGTTGTCTTCATTATAACACTTAAATAAGACGTTGAACGTCATTTTGATAGTAGGCTAATATAGACACATCATGTGTGGCCTTCATTATAACACCTATATATTACATTTAAAGTCATTTTGATAGTAGGCTAATATAGCCAATATAGACACTTAGGTCATGTGTTGTCTTCATTACAACACTTAAATAAGACGTTTAACGTCATTTTGATAGTAGGCTAATATAGACACTTACATCATGTGTTACCTTCATTATAACACTTACCTGTATATATTACATTTAAAGTCATTTTGATAGTAGGCAAATATAGCCAATATAGACACTTAGGTCATGTGTTGCATTCATTATAACAATTACATACGGCTTTTTATGTTTTGGTCTCCTTAGTTCCCAAACATTTACTGAGTGTTGTTAAAAGGAAAGGCCATGTAACACAGTGGTAAAAATGCCCCTTTGACAACTTTTTTGCAATGTGTTGCTGCCATTAAATTAAAGTTTATCAGTTCAAACATTAAATATTTTGTCTTTGCAGTCTATTCAATAACCAATTTGTGTGACAGTCAGCTTTTTCTCTCCCCTACTTGTTTTTTTTAATTCAAGTTTCAGTCCCTATTCAAATTAAAAATGGTGTGTAAGTTACCATTCTAAATCGAGACGTACATACTGTACTCTGGTCTGGATTGTCGGTACAAAAGTCCTTCAGGACTTACCTCAAAGGTACTGATTTTTTTTACCCTTGATATTTGCCTTTTAAAGCTTGGGAACATACAGTTCCAGTACCTTTTTGGGGACCTGGGAAGGTTTCAACTAGTTACCTTGGAATCCAATCATTCCCCCTATAGGTGGCAGGTGTGTGGGTTGTACTTTAAGGGACAAAAAAGGGAGTCCTGTCGGGCACATTTTGTCCTGACAGAGTAGGATAACAGTCAAAGTCATGTAAAGGGCACGCAACGTGCTTAATTAACTGTCATGTTTATGGTGCGGTCTTTTGTCCAAATAAAGAGTTGCGTAAACAAGTTCTGGACAAGGCCAGTCTCCCTTCAAGGTCGTGCACGAGTCCACCAAAAAGTTTATTTAAATCAGGGGTGTCCAAAGTGCGAACCGGGGGCCATTTGTGGCCCGCAGGTCATTTTTTAACGGCCCCACAGCACATTTTAAAAATATGATTGAAAAAAATAAAAAACATTAAAAGTGGTATTTAAATAGCAAACAAGTGAAATGTAACAAGAAAATGTAGCAATGTTTACTCTAATCACACAAAGCTGCCATGGCTGTTTCTTTCTTTAAAAAAAATAATGAATCACAATCAATGTCATTGTAAATTATTGACCTATTCAAGGCTCCAATTACGTTACATTAAATATTTTGAGATGTTTTTTGGGGAAAACGTTGCATATTTTGTGTTTGCCATGTAAAAAAACGAGCTGTTTTTTTTTAAAGAAGGGCCTAAAAACGAACAAACTAAAAACATAAACAACAATAAAACTTATAATTGACAGATAGATCTGAAGTTGATCTCGAGATTATTGTGTTAAAAGTAAACAGTAAAACAAATATATATATATATAATTTATTTTTTAACACTTTAATGTGTAGGACCCTTTTGGATCCCCTACAATTTTAGTGTGATTAGTTTTTAAGTGTCACTGCTCAAAAAATAATAATGAATTAATACAATGGTGTTATGAGTTATTGACCTTTTTAAGGCCCAATTATATAATCTAAAATATCCCTCTTAAAAATTTTATTGGGTGAAAATATTGCATATTTTGTGTTTTTTTCATTAAAAAAAAAAGGGTTTTCTATGACAAAAAGAGCATACAATTAAATCTTTAAAAAAATTGTATATTGACGGATAGACCTAATGTTGATCTAGAGATTTAAAAACTTGAATAATAACACAAATAATAATACTGAATAATGACACATTTTTTATAATTTTGGGACCAAAACCCTTTGGGGTCCCCGGGATCAAGCCTGAGTGGAAGCCTAAATGTATATTTTTTTATACATATATTGTGTTGGTTTTTAAAATAAAAAATATCAAAATGGCCCCTGCTAGCTTTGATTTTTCAATGTGCGGCCCTCAGTGGAAAAAGTTTGGACACCCCTGATTTAAATCTACCTGGCCTTGTTTCGTGTTGGTGTTCTGTATGAACGGCACTGACACCTTGGGCCCTTGGCATCGCAAGGTTGTTTAGGGCCACAAGGACTTTCTATTTTGATGGACTGAATGACCTCCTGGATACAATTATACTTTGTTTCTGCTAAACTTCGACTCAACATGTCCTTTATCGTTTTAGCCACGTCGCGACCATTCAAAAGCCCGTAGAGATTAGGGTTGTACGGTATACCGGTACTAGTATAGTATCAAAAAGGTACTAATGAATCAAAAACGGTCCTATACTCTGAAAAAGTACCGGTTCCCAATTACATTTTTTAATGTTTTTAACAGTTTTACGAGCAGAGGAGCATGTTCGGCAGCGCACAATCACAGAGTACTTACAAGCAGACAGTGTGTAGACAGAAAAGGGAGAATGGACGCATTTTGGCTTTAAAACTAACGTTAAGGTGAAGCTATAACACGAAAATGCCCTCAGGAAGAGGTGCTTTAAGACATGGCTAGCTAGCGGCTAACGTACATCCGCAGTCGGCTACTTCTAAATCACTAATCCTCGCCTCCACGGCGACAAATAAAGTACGTTCCCACAAGTACATTATCACTGCAGGATGACGAATAGCTACACACGCTTCACTACACACCGTAAGAGGATACAATAGCTCACCGCTAACAAAAGCTAGCTCTCCTGAAAGTAAACAAATGCCATGGGTGGATCTACACCTGACATCCACTGTAATGATACCAGGTACAAGAGCGTATCTAGTCGATATTACATCGATATTTTTTATCTTCACACAATCTAGTCTTTCAAATGGTTGGCTTGTGCAGCCCTTTGAGACATTTGTGAGGCTATGCAAGGGCTATACAAATAAACAAATAAACTTTGATTGATTTATTTATTTATTTTTTATTTTTTAATTTATATTAAGTTTATAAACTTAGAAAACACGTCCCTGGACACATGAGGACTTTAAATAAGATCAATGTATGATCCTGTAACTACTTGGTATCGGATTGATGCCTAAATGTGTGGTATCATCCAAAACTAATGTAAAGCATCCAAACAGAAGAATAAGTGATTATTACATTTTAACAGAAGTGTAGATAGAACATGTTAAAACAGAAAATAAGCAGATATTAACAGTAAATGAACAAGTAGATTAATAATATTTTTTTTTACAGCTTGTCCCTCATAATTTTGACAAAATAATAGAATGATAAATGACACAATATTTGACTGCATACGTCAGCAGACTAATTAGGAGCCTTTGTTTGTTTACTTACTGTGAGGAACCCGCACGGGTGCGGCGGTTGTGACCCCAAGATGCAGGAAACAGGAGAACGACGTGCAGGTAAGAGTTTTTTATTATACTCGAACAAGGCGGAGAAGTCATGCATCCAGCATAAGGTCCCTAACCTAGTCAACCCTCCAGCACTGAGGAACAGGCATAAATAGCAGCCTGATTGGCAACTGCAACCAGGTGTGCCGGGCTGCCAATCAGTGACAGGTGAGGGAAACGAGCGCTCAGGGAGAAATGCAGGAAATGGAAACAAATTAAGAGCGCCGACAGGAAACAAACACCAGAAGTGAAGTGACATATCGTCACACTTACTACTAAAAGACAAGTTGTCTAGTATGGTGACTATTTTATTTAAGGACAAAATTGCAATAAGAAACATATGTTTAATGTACCCTAAGATTTTTGGGTTAAAATAAAGCCAATATTGTCATTTTTTCCGGTCCCCTTTATTTAGAAAAGCATCGAAAAGTTTTAAAAAATATCGAAGTACATTTTGGTACCGGTACCAAAATATTGGTATTGGGACAACCCTAATCAACCCAAAAACCCAAAAGTCAAAGTTAAAGCGATACTAATGTGTTCACTTTAAGTTCCGTTAACGGCACCAATCGTATATAATACGCTATTAACTTCCGTGTCTGCATTGAAGAACATAAATTGCAGATTGTTACACGTTGTTAAAAGGCGGACGTGCGCAATTTTTCAGGATTTATGCAGATCCCAAATACAGATCAGCAGGTACCAGAAGGTAAGAAAAGTTGCTTTTAAAGTAAAAAGTTAAAGTACCAATGATTGTCACACACACACTAGGTGTGGTGAAATATGTCCTCTGCATTTGACCCATCCCTTTGTTCACCCCTTGGGAGGTGAGGGGAGCAGTGAGCAGCAGCGGTGGCCGTGCCCAGGAATCATTTTTGGTGATTTATTACCCCCAAATCCAACCCTTGATGCTGAGTGCCAATGGGTTCCATTTTTATAGTCTTTGGTATGACTCGGCCGGGGTTTGAACTCACAACCTACCAATCTCAGGGCGGACACTCTAACCACTAGGCCACTGAGTAGCCACTTTTGCATAATATTGCGAAACGAAACGCCAGATAATATGTCTTACCTTATACACACACCATAAATATACTCATATGTTGAAGCACAGTACAATCCATCATAGCTTCAAACATTTTGATAGATTTTTTTAGCGCCGCATGTAATGTTCTATATTTTCAATGGAAAATAAATAAACTTGAGTCATATAGCCATCATATTGCAGTCTACACCTATCTCTTGTGTGTAACTGCTATTATATTGCAGTCTACGCATATCTCTTATGTTTGACTGCCATCTACTGGTCACACTTATCATTGCACCATGTACCAAATGAAATAGCTTCGAGGTCGGTTAGCAAAACTAGAATTATTTCTTACATTAGGCGCACCGGGTTATAAGGCGCACTGTCGAGTTTTGAGAAGAAAAATATTTTAAGTGCGTCTTATAGTGCGGAAAATACAGTAATCTTTGTGTGCTTTGACCATCAACCAACACATATTTAATCATCCTTTTTTCTGTGTTAAAACAATTGTATTATCATAATGATAGGAAAAACATTTTGTATTTACGCTGCAGGTTTGCAATTCCAATTGTGTGACTGGATCCGATCCATGCATTCATCTATTTTACTATTTGTTGAAATTACTTCTTTCTGACACCGAAGTGTTTACATTCAGCCTGAAACTAATCACATGTGCATAATTGTGTATAATCACAATTTTTAAACGCCGTGTGTAATGTTCTATATTTTGAATGGAGCATATAAAATGTTGGTGTTGTTTACTTGAGTCATATTGCCATCAAAGTGCAGTCTACACATATCTCTTATGTTTGACAGCCATCGGCTGGTCACACTTATCATTACACCATGTACCAAATAAAATAGCTTCGAGGTGGGTAAGCTCAACCAAACATATTTCCTAAATTAGGCGCAATGGGTTATAAGGTGCACTGTCGAGTTTTGAGAAAAAAAAAAGATTTTAAAGGCCTACTGAAATGAATTTTTTTTTATTTAAATGGGGATAGCAGATCCATTCTATGTGTCATACTTGATCATTTTGCGATATTGCCATATTTTTGCTGAAAGGATTTAGTATAGAACAACGTCGATAAAGTTCGCAACTTTTGGTCTCTAATAAAAAAAACCTTGCCCCTACCGGAAGTAGCGTGATGACGTTGTCAGTTGTTCACTCCCTCATATTTTCCTATTGTTTTCAACGCAGCTAGAGCTACTCGGACCATTACCCCATTCATTTGAGCGAGGATGAAAGATTCGTGGACGAGGAACGTTAGAGTGACGGACTAGAATGCAGTGAAATACACATTTTTTTTCGCTCTGACCGTAACTTAGGTACAAGCTGGCTCATTGGATTCCACACTCTCTCTTTTTGGATTTGTATTTTAAACCACCTCGGAAACTATATCCTCTTGAAAATGAGAGTCGAGAACCCGAAATTGACATTAACAGTGACTCGTATCTCCAAGACAACACATCGACGAAGCTCATTAGCATTAGCTACGAGCTAATGTGATGGCTACGAGCTAACGTGATAGCATCTGTCTCAAATGCAGGTAGAAACAAAATAAATAAATCCCTGACTGGAAGGAAAGACAGAAGATCAACAATAGTATTAAACCATGTACATGTAACTACACGGTTAATAGATCTCAGCCTGGCAAAGCTTAACAATGCTGTTGCTAACAACGCTAAGGCTAACTTAGCAACTTAGCAACCGGACCTCACAGAGCTATGATAAAAACATTAGCGCTCCACCAACGCCAGCCAGCCCTCATCTGCCCAGCTCATCGACACCCGTGCTCACCTGCGTTCCAGCGATTGACGGCGCGACGAAGGACTTCACCCGATGATCCGTGCGGTGGCCGGTTAGCATCGGCTAGCGCGTCTGCTATCCAAGTGAGTAATCCTTGTTGTGTTGCTACAGCCAGCCGCTATACACCGATCCCACCTACAACGTTCTTCTTTGCAGCCTCCATTGTTCATTAAACAAATTGCAAAAGATTCACCAATACAGATGTCCAGAATACTGTGGAATTATAAAATGAAAACAGAGCTTTTTTGTATTGTATTCAATGGGGTACCAATACTTCCGGTTCAATGATTGACGTCACGCGCATACTCATCCTCCGAAGGCTTTTTCAATCGGAAGTGTGGCGGGAATTTTAAAATTGCACTTTATAAGTTAACCCAGCCGTATTGGCATGTGTTGCAATGTTAAGATTTCATCATTGATATATAAACTATCAGACTGTGTGGTCGGTAGTAGTGGGTTTCAGTAGGCCTTTAAGTGCGCCTTACAGTCCGGAAAATACGGTAACTTGAAAAGTATTAATAACACAATATGTCTTCTACCTGTACTTAAAGTGCATTTTTGCTGGTTGTGTTTCTTATGCACACACACTCAGGCTCCAAATACCAAATCTACATCTAGTCGCCAAGAGTAAAACAGGAAAAAACATTTATTTATGGCTTTTAATTAGCCGGGCCGTGGGAAATGAATTTTGGCAAACTTTTTATTAAAATGTTTTATATTAAAAACAGTTTACGACTTCCTAAATATGTTGTTTTTAACATGGAGAAAGCCCTTTGGACATGAAATAACACCCGCAAAGTCACCTATCCAGACCGTAAACATATAAAATGTTGGTGTTGTTTCATATTGCCATCATAGTGCAGTCTTCACGTATCTCTTATGTTTGACTGCCATCTGCTGGTCACACTTATCATTACACCATGTACCAAATAAAATAGCTTCGAGGTGGGTAAGCTCAACCAAACGTATTCCCTAAATTAGGCGCACTGGGTTATAAGGCGCACCGTTGAGTTTTGAGAGAAAAAATATAAATTTTAAGTGCGCTTTATAGTCCGGAAAATACGGTAACTTGAAAAGTATTAATAACACAATATGTCTTCTACATGTACTTAAAGTGCATTTTTGCTGGTTGTGTTTCTTATGCACACACACTCAGGCTCCAAATACCAAATCTACTTCTAGTCGCCAAGAGTAAAACAGTCAAAAACATTTTTTTATGGCTTTTAATTAGCCGGGCCGTGGGAAATGAATTTCGGCGAATTTTTTATTAAAAAATGTAATAATAAAAACAGTTTACGACTTCCTAAATATGTTGTTTTTAACATAGAGAAAACCCTTTGGACATGAAATAACACCCGCAAAGTCACCTATCCAGACCGTAAACATATAAAATGTTGGTGTTGTTTCATATTGCCATCATAGTGCAGTCTTCACGTATCTCTTATGTTTGACTGCCATCTGCTGGTCACACTTATCATTACACCATGTACAAAATAAAATAGCTTCGAGGTGGGTAAGCTCAACCAAACGTATTCCCTAAATTAGGCGCACCGGGTTATAAGACGCACCGTTGAGTTTTGAGAGAAAAAATATATATTTTAAGTGCGCTTTATAGTCCGGAAAATACGGTAACTTGAAAAGTATTAATAACACAGTATGTCTTCTACATGTACTTAAAGTGCATTTTTGCTGGTTGTGTTTCTTATGCACAGACACTCAGGCTCCAAATACCAAATCTACTTCTAGTCGCCAAGAGTAAAACAGTAAAAAACATTTTTTTATGGCTTTTAATTAGCCGGGCCGTGAGAAATGAATTTCGGCGAATTTTTAATTAAAAAATGTAATATTAAAAACAGTTTACGACTTCCTAAATATGTTGTTTTTAACATGGAGAAAGCCCTTTGGACATGAAATAACACCCGCAAAGTCACCTATCCAGACCGTAAACATATACAATGTTGGTGTTGTTTCATATTGCCATCATAGTGCAGTCTTCACGTATCTCTTATGTTTGACTGCCATCTGCTGGTCACACTTATCATTACACCATGTACCAAATAAAATAGCTTCGAGGTGGGTAAGCTCAACCAAACGTATTCCCTAAATTAGGCGCACCGGGTTATAAGGCGCACCGTTGAGTTTTGAGAGAAAAAATATATATTTTAAGTGCGCTTTATAGTCCGGAAAATACGGTAACTTGAAAAGTATTAATAACACAATATGTCTTCTACATGTACTTAAAGTGCATTTTTGCTGGTTGTGTTTCTTATGCACACACACACCAAATCTACTTCTAGTCGCCAAGAGTAAAACAGTAAAAAACATTTTTTTTATGGCTTTTAATTAGCCGGGCCGTGAGAAATGAATTTCGGCGAATTTTTAATTAAAAAATGTAATATTAAAAACAGTTTACGACTTCCTAAATATGTTGTTTTTAACATGGAGAAAGCCCTTTGGACATGAAATAACACCCGCAAAGTCACCTATCCAGACCGTAAACATTGGAAATGGGATGCGGCGAGGGCCGACTGTATTACAGACACATTCATTCATTTACAGCTTAGGGCCCTGCTGTGTCTACCCGGCAATATTCCGTCTTCAGAAGCATTACGAGAGATGGGTCGCGGGTTTTTGTATTCTGTAACATTGGCACCAGAGTGTGAAATCTAACATAGACTCACTTCTCCCACCGTGTTGATGCTGACTCCGGGTTTCGTGTAGACTGTGACAGCTCATAAGCAGCTTATTATTATGTCCTGGTCAAAGAAAATAGTTTTTTCAAGTAAAAACAAGCACGGAGAAAGGGGACCTGGTACCAGAAACCCTGCTGCCGTTGATTGTTCAATAACTTTTTTTTTTTTGTAACCACAGTCAACATAGTTAATATTCAGAAGGAGACGGCCGTTCTTCCACCATCTCTGCTGAGACCAAAACAAGTTCATAAATATTTTGTCAGGTAATCCATATGAATGCCAAATCTCAGCCAATTGATTACATCAACGCTTGACTGCATAAACTCAGTATGCTGCCCGCGATCATCCTGGCTACTCTTAATTATTTCCCTGTCTGGGGTCGCAACAGCGAGTCTCGTTTTTTTTACATCCTCCCTGGCTGACGCACACCTGGACTCTGCCAAGACAGGCAGACGCGAGTCTGTTCCACCACAAAAGTACCAAATACCATATTTTCTGGACTATAAGGCGTACTTAAAATACTTGTTTTTTCTTCTCAAAACCAGACAGTGCGCCCTATAACCCGATGCGCCTAATGTACGGAATAATTCTGGTTTTGCTTACCGACCTCAAAGCTATTTTATTTGGTACATGGTGCAATGATAAGTGTGACCAGTAGATGGCAGTCAAACATAAGAGATATGTGTAGACTGCACTATGATGGCAATATGTAAACGACACCAACATTTTATATTTTCCGTTGAAAATATAGAACATTACACACGGTGCTCAAAAATTGTGATAATGCACAATTATGCACATGTGATTTGTTTCAGGTTGAATGTAGACACTTCGGTGTCAGAAAGAAGTAATTTCAACAAACATATAAATAGTAAAATAGATGAATGCATGGATCAGATCCAGGTCACACAATTGGAACTGCATACCTGCAGTGTAAATACAAAATGTTTTTCCTATCATTATGATAATAAAATAGTTTAAACACGGAAAAAAGGATGATTAAATATGTGTTGGTTGATGGTCAAAGCACACAAAGATTACTGTATTTTCCGCACTATAAGACGCACTTAAAATCTTTTTTTTGTTTTTTCTCAAAACTCGACAGTGCGCTTATAACCCGGTGCGCGTAATGTAAGAAATAGTTCTGGTTTTGCTTACCGACCTCGAAGCTATTTTATTTGGTACATGGTGTAATGATAAGTGTGACCAGTAGATGGCAGTCAAACATAGGACCTACATGTAGACTGCAATATAATGGCAGTCACACACGAGAGATACGTGTAGACTGCACTATGATGGCAATATGACTCAAGTAAACAACACCAACATTTTATATGTTCCATTGAAAATACAGAACATTACACACGGCGCTCAAAAATCTAACAAAATGTTTTAGTACGACTTTGCTAAGCTATGAAGCCGCACCGCTTGATGGATTGTCGGTGCATTAAACATAGAAGTATTATTATGGTGTGTGTAAAAGGTAAGACATATTATCTGGCGTTTTGTTTCGCAATATTATGCAAAAGCTACTTTTCTTATCCTCTGGTACCTGCTGATCTGTATTTGGGATCGGCATTAATCCTGCAAAATTGTGCGAGTCCGCCTTTGTAGTCCGTACCAACACCGTTGTCGATAAGCTTCTCCTTTTCTCTATCTTCTTGTTATGGGACATTCATCCTCCGCTGTTGCCATTTCTAATATAAAGTAGTGTAAAGTTCTTACTTATATCCAGAGATGTCCGATAATATCGGACTGACGATATTATCGGCTGATAAATGCTTTAAAATGTAATATCGTAAATTATCGGTATCGGTTTCATAGTTATCAGTATCGATTTCAAAAAGTAAAATCCATGACTTTTTAAAACGAGACGTAGGGAGAAGTACAGAGCGCCAATAAACCTTAAAGGCACTGCCTTTGCGTGCCGGCCCAATCACATAATGTATACGGCTTTTCACACACACACACAAGTGAATGCAAGGCATACTTGGTCAACAGCCATACAGGTCACACTGAGGGTGGGCGTATAAACAACTTTAACACTGTTACAAATATGCCCCAAACTGTGAACCCACACCAAACAAGATTGACAAACACATTTCGTGAGAACATCCGCACCGTAACACAACAGAAGAAATACCCAGAATCCCTTGCAGCACTAAGTCTTCCGGGACGCTACAATATACACCCCCCTCTACCCCCTACCCCCCACCCCCCAACCCCGCCCACCTCAACCTTCTCATGCTCTCTCAGGGAGAGCATGTCCCAAATTCCAAACTGCTGTTTTGAGGCATGTTAAAAACAATAATGCACATTGTGACTTCAATAATAAATATGGCAGTGCCATGTTGGCATTTTTTTCCATAACTTGAGCCGATTTATTTTGGAAAACCTTGTTACATTGTTTAATGCATCCAGCGGGGCATCACAACAAAATTAGGCATAGTAATGTGTTAATTCCACGACTGTATATATCGGTATCGGTTGATATCGGAATCGGTAATTAAGAGTTGGACAATATCGGAATATCGGATACCGGCAAAAAAGCCATTATCTGACATCTCTACTTATATCTGTCAGTAAACTCGCCATGAAAGCGCTAAAACATACCGGTGTGGTGAGTTTACATTATTCACCCAAGGAACTTTAGTTATTCGAGAGTTTTTTCACGGGACACATTTCCGGCCTTGTTGTTGTTTCCGAATGAGGAGATTCTGCTCCGTTATTGATTGAAGTAAAGTCTGAATGTCATTAAAACAGCTAGTGCCATCTTTTGACACGTCTTCCACACCCGCCCTTGCACGCTACACCGCTTCAACAAAGATGACGGGGAGAAGACGCTGTCGAAGGTGAGCCACGTAAATAAGACCGCCGACAAAGCGACTGTCAGATGATGTGTAAAACATCATCTATGCAACATTTTGACCAAAGAACCACCATTACATGTTATGTAGACCACAAGGAAGTGTTTTCCATTTAGAAAATAATCCCCTTTAATGCGCCCTATACTCCGGTGCGCCTTATATATATGAAAAAAAGCTCGGAAATCGACCATTCATCGTCAGTGCGCCGTATAATCCGGTGCGCCCTATGGTCCGGACAATACGGTAGTCTTATTTAACAGTTTTCATTAAGATCTAACAGTGGCTTGAGCACATATTTATATGATTGGCATGCTTACATCATTGGCTGTGATGGCGTGCACGTCAATGCCTATAGGTTGCATCTGCAAGACAAGTGGCATGAAACCCACATGACACGTCACTTCTATGTACTCACGGCGTGCGTGCCATTTTAAAATTGACGGTGTTTTAGTCTTTGTATTTAAAAAAAACAAATGTCATATGACACACAGCCATGATTATATTTTGATTAAAGCAGACAGGGAATAAACTGGGAGCAGTAACAGATGCATTCCCTAATGCTTCATAATAAAAGGAGAGAAGCCAAGGCTTTTGGACATACGATTCTTTCATTATATTCAGTATTTGTTGAATGTCATGAAAAGAAACCACTTTGCAGGAGTTAAATTAAAAACATTGTAGAACTCATTTTTGTATACAAGAGCACATTTCCCAAATGTTGTATACTATGAAAGAACATAGAATAGGTCTTTTTCACTCAGATCATTTATTTTCATGTCAAAGCCAGAAACCTTGGTGGGCTTCAAAAGAAGTAACACGTAATGTGTCAGTTAGCTCTGATCTGTGAATGGTCTTGCTTTTATTCGTATTCATGGTCATTGTTATTCTTTTTAGTAAACACACAAACATGCGTGCCACCTGGAGTTTGTAGAGCAGAACAACAATACGTACACAGACACGGTACCTGGCAAAATGAACACAGAATAACATTTAGCGTTATCTTCTAAAGCAGAGCCGGGTAACTATTTTGACTCGGGGGCCACATCAAGTAGACTGACCATACGTCCTCTTTTCTCCGGACAAGTCCTCTTTTGAGTTTCTTAAATGCCTCAAATGTCCGGCATTTTGAGTTAAGGTTGCGTGTATTTTCAATCAGGGACGTGCACATGATTATAGAGGGGCAGGGGCTCAAAGTCAGAAAAGGGCAGGAATTTTTTTTTTGGTCCTTTACACAATATGGAAATTAATGTCAAATTAAATTTGCTAATAGGAAGCTAACTACTTAGCTGTGTGTCCTTTGTAGGTAAAAGTGATTGCCATTTCTTTTGTGTCAACAAATTATGGTCATAATGAGTTAATTGACATTATCATAGGCTTGGAAGACATGAAAAGCAACAAAACACTGGTTTATTATTAGGCTATTTTTTGTTAAAGATAAGCACTTTAATATTGAACATTGAACAGTGCAACATGAACTTTGAAAAAAAATACAAAAATAAATACCCAAATGGAAAAAATTTCAATGTGAAAATCTGTCCTTCTTCCCTTAACTTGATGAAAACACCATCACGTTGTAACTTATGGTCTATCTCACTTAATGCTCTAGACCAGGGGTGTCAAACTCATTTTAGATCGGGGGCCACATGGAGAAAAATCTACACCCGAGTGGGCCGGACTGGTAAAATCCCGGCACGATAACTTAAAAATAAAGACTTCAGATGGTATGGTTTTCTTTGTTTAAAAATAGAACAAGCACATTCTGAAATTGTAATAATCATAATGTTGTTGGGTTTTACACTTACATTTTGCGGTTAATAGTATTCTATCTTTATTTGTCGTTATTTATATTTTCTGAATAAATTATGTGATGATGTTCATCAGTCAACTCCTTGGTGTTGATTTTCAATCTATCAAGATAAAAAATGTACATAAAAATCAAATTACAGGATGTTATTTATGTAGTTTGATCATTTTCCTCGACTGGTGCACTAACACCATGTGGTTTATTTTGTACATATATAGCATCATCTACAAAGATACAAATAATTGCTATTGCGACATCCAGTGGCCACATTTAGAACAGATGTTTCTTTCATTCAAAAATTTCCGGTTAATTTTTATACTTAGCAAAGTCATCCCGCGGGCCGGATAAAACCTGTCCGCGGGCCGGATACGTTTGACAACCCTGCTCTAGACTAAACAACTGAAACGCAATACAGGGCCAAAAATATGGACCAGGGGCCAGTAGAGGGCTGTATCCTTTCTTTTTTTGGCATTGGGCTGCAAGCATAATCAACATGAATCAAGTTTAAATACAGATGGCAATATTCCTAACAGATAACCTACATCTTATATCCCCAGAATGCTGAAATTATTATTAATAATAATAATAATAATAATAATGATAATTATTATTATTATCATTATCATTGTTCTTCTTATTATTATTGTTATTATTATCATTATTATCATTATTATTATTATTATTTTGTTTACCCACACAGTAATAGCAAAGTCACAATAACCTTATATCTAAAACTCTACTGTGAGAGAAATGTGATCCGCCGTAAACGTGCATTTTATTTTGAAAATTAACCAGGTGTTTTATTTTGTACATTACTTCCTGTCCCGCACGATCCGCTCTGCTCTGTGCGGACTTGATGTGCCGTGCTCAATCGATGCGCCGTGCTCCGACGTCCGGCAAAAACAGTAGCTGACACATTGACTAATAGAATAATACAGCGTTTTTCTGAAATATTACCCATATTAGATGCTGAATAAGTGGACGGCGACTAGACCATAACTCACAGGTTCAAGTTGCTCCACTGTCACGTCTGAGTAACCCTGGCTGCAGCCCGCAGATCGAGGAGGGGCTAAACGTTTAAAGGAAGCAACAGGCTCAAACAACCCGGTATTACAAGAAAACGTGGAGTTTTTGTACCGCTGTTTTTTTTGTTAGTTTTTTTTACATCCCTGACAGGAATTTATTAATGTTGTTTAAAGAAAAGAAAAAAAAACAAACACAGGCAGAGGGCACTTTTTAAGACGAGGCAAAAAAGGGCAGGGGCTCAGGCACCCATAGGGCCCTATGTGTGCACGTGCCTGTTTTCAATGTACGTTCAGGGTTAAGAAGGGGTTAAAAACAAAACAAATTGTGAAGGTGCGCACGCAGCAGCATTCGTGAGGGAGGGGCAGAGACAGAGAGAAAGAGAAAGTTATGATAAACACGCATGCGTCACCAGGCTCTGCTTTTTATCGATAGATTTATCAGATTTAATTTTTTATTATCTATAGCAGCTAATGTTTTAAAGGCCCACGGCACATTCTAAAAATACTATTAAAATAAACAAAAACATAACAAAAGTGAAATAAAAAAGCTTAAGGGTGAAATGTAATTTAGAAAAAGTTGCAATGTTGACTAATAAAACAAAGCGTTTTTTTTTTCATCCCAAACTGTCATTGCTCAAAACATAATATTGTATCAAAATCAATGTTATTATGAATTATTGACCTATCCAAGGTTCCGATTACTTCACATCAAATATTCCACTTTGAAAAATATTTTTGGTGGAAGATTTTGCATATTTTGTGTGTTTGCCATTAAAAACATGGTTTTGTTTGACAAAAAAGGGCGGAAAACAAACAAACACAAAAAACAACATAAAAAAAACTACAACATTTTGAAATGAGGGATAGATCTGAAGTTGATGTAGACTCCAGGGATTTAAGCGTTAAATATAAAATGTATGTATGCCCTGGCACACCATTATCACCATTTCATGACCCAAGCTAAACACTTTTTACACTTTTATACTGAAATAAATACACCTACAACTTATTAAATAAAAACATAGAAAAAACTACCAGCAGCGGTAAAGTTTAGATCCATGAAGGAAAGAAGAAAGTGAATGAATGTTTATAACTGAATACATATGCATACAAATGTGCTTTCTTTTTTTATTATTTTTTTTTAATGAATTAAGTAACTTTTATGACAACCTTTTTCCAAAACACAATATATAATGTGAGATATAACAGGATATTACATATGTTTATTTATTTTTTTCAAAACGCTGACAAAAAAGTGGGACCCCAAAAATGTACTGTGGGACCCCGTTTTGAAAATTCCTAGCGCCAACACTGCTGTCAACAGAGGAGAAAAAATGCTTTATTTAAATAAATATATTAATTATAAAGCAAGTTCGAATATCATTGGCAAATGTTCACCTAGTCCCGGCATTGGCCTGCTGCCTGCCTTGGCATGCATATATGTGTCCTCTTTTTGGGAGTTCAGAATATGATCAGCCTACATCAAGAGAAAACATGTGTCTGTGGGGCCAATGTGTATGTGTGTATAAATGATATATACACATTTAGCTGTAAAAATCTGCTGTACAGTATGTGTGTTTGGGTCCCTGTTTCCCCAGGAACACTAATACCAAAAGGCACAATGTCCGATAGAGTTCCAAAAAAGTTATGACAGACCACTTCAAAAAAACGGAATGGAAATTTAAATGTTTTTTACTAAATGGGACACCCAAAATGTACACTGAAATAAAGAAAGTGGGATTTACAAAATTAACTATGAACAATAAAACACGGAATATTAACAACATATGTGTCAGACCGGCGTCAGCGAGCAGATGCAATCAATCGCCGGCAATCCACGCACCTGGCGCTAATGAGAGGTCCTGCCTTCAAGAGCCTGCTCAATCTGCTATCCGTCGCCAGAACGTAACCTTCTGTTGATGTCCCCGGTCTGCCTTTGTTCCTGTGTTGGCGAGCTGTGTGTCTCGCCATTCCTCGTTTCTCCCCCCTGCTACTCGGACTGCCTCTTGGATCTCGACCTCCCGCTTTGGACACGGACCTCTTGACGCCTCTCTCTGCCCCACGGACTTCGCTTGGATCACGGACCCCTTTTGCCTATAACCCCTTTGGATTTGTCTGCTTCCTCACCCAACGATTATGGTAATACTCAACAGCTAATTATTCATACACATAGTCTCCCACCATACACCCCTTTTTGGATCTAGTTCACACACGCCATTCCCCTTGTTTAATATTATTATTGTTTGATTACAATACGAAGGTCCTGAGTAGTCCTGGGTTCGATCCTGCGCTCGGGATCTTTCTGTGTGGAGTTTGCATGTTCTCCCCGTGACTGCGTGGGTTCCCTCCGGGTACTCCGGCTTCCTCCCACCTCCAAAGACATGCACCTGGGGATAGGTTGATTGGCAACACTAAATTGGCCCTAGTGTGTGAATGTGAGTGTGAATGTTGTCTGTCTATCTGTGTTGGCCCTGCGATGAGGTGGCGACTTGTCCAGGGTGTACCCCGCCTACCAACCGAATGCAGCTGAGATAGGCTCCAGCACCCCCCACGACCCCAAAAGGGACCAGCGGTAGAAAATGGATGGATATACACTACCGTTCAAAAGTTTGGGGTCACCCAAACAATTTTATGGAATAGCCTTCATTTCTAAGAACAAGAATAGACTGTCGAGTTTCAGATGAAAGTTATCTTTTTCTGGCCATTTTGAGCGTTTAATTGACCCCACAAATGTGATGCTCCAGAAACTCAATCTGCTCAAAGGAAGGTCAGTTTTGTAGCTTCTGTAACGAGCTAAACTGTCTTCAGATGTGTGAACATGATTGCACAAGGGTTTTCTAATAATCAATTAGCCTTCTGAGCCAATGAGCAAACAAATTGTACCATTAGAACACTGGAGTGATAGTTGCTGGAAATGGGCCTCTAAACACCTATGTAGATATTGCACCAAAAACCAGACATTTGCAGCTATAAGAGTCATTTACCACATTAGCAATGTATAGAGTGTATTTCTTTAAAGTTAAAGGCCTACTGAAACCCACTACTACCGACCACGCAGTCTGATAGTTTATATATCAATGATGAAATCTTAACATCGCAACCCATGCCAATACGGCCGGGTTAACTTATAAAGTGCAATTTTAAAATTCCCGCCACACTTCCGGTTGAAAAAGCCTTCGGAGGATGAGTATGCGCGTGACGTCAATCATTGAACCGGAAGTATTGGTACCCCATTGAATAAAATACAAAAAAGCTCTGTTTTTATTTTATAATTCCACAGTATTCTGGACATCTGTGTTGGTGAATCTTTTGCAATTTGTTTAATGAACAATGGAGGCTGCAAAGAAGAACGTTGTAGGTGGGTCGGTGTATAGCGGCTGGCTGTAGCAACACAACAAGGATTACTCACTTGGATAGCAGACGCGCTAGCCGATGCTAACCGGCCACCGCAGGGATGATCGGGTGAAGTCCTTCGTCGCGCCGTCGATCGCTGGAACGCAGGTGAGCACGGGTGTTGATGAGCTGGGCAGATGATGGCTGGCTGGCGTAGGTGGAGCGCTAATGTTTTTATCATAACTCTGTGAGGTCCGGTTGCTAAGTTGCTAAGTCAGCCTTAGCGTCGTTAGCAACAGCATTAAGCTTTGCCAGGCTGAGATCTATTAACCATGTAGTTACATGTACATGGTTTAATAATATTGTTGATCTTCTGTCTATCCTTCCAGTCAGGGATTTATTTATTTTGTTTCTATCTGCATTTGAGACAGATGCTATCACGTTAGCTCATGCTGACTAGCATGAGCTTCGTCGATGTATTGTCGTGGAGATAAAAGGCACTGAATGTCCATTTCGCGTTCTCGACTCTCATTTTCAAGAGGATATAGTATCCGAGGTGGTTTAAAATACAAATCCGTGATCCACAATAGAAAAAGGAGAGAGTGTGGAATCCAATGAGCCCTTTTACCTAAGTTACGGTCAGAGCGAAAAAAAATATGTATTTCACTGCATTCTAGTCCGTCACTCTAACGTTCCTCGTCCACAAATCTTTCATCCTCGCTCAAATGAATGGGGTAATGGTCCGAACAGCTCTAGCTGCGTTGAAAAAATAGGAAAATATGAGGGAGTGAACAACTGACAACGTCACGCTACTTCCGGTAGGGGCAAGGTTTTTTTTTTATCAGAAACCAAAAGTTGCGAACTTTATCGACGTTGTTCTATACTAAATCCTTTCAGCAAAAATATGGCAATATCGCAAAATTATCAAGTATGACACATAGACTGGATCTGCCATCCCCGTTTAAATTTTAAAAAATCATTTCAGTAGGCCTTTAAGACTAGTTTAAAGTTATCTTCATTGAAAAGTACAGTGCTTTTCCTTCAAAAATAAGAACATTTTAATGTGACCCCAAACTTTTGAACGGTAGTGTATATTGACGTGGAGTGGGTCTGACAGAGCAGAGATGTCCCCAACCGATGCACAGGCGAGCGGTCCACCCCGGGTCCCAACTCTGGACAGCCAGCATTTCATCCATGGCCCCCGGACCTGTGTCCCACCCCCCTGCACTCCCATTACAGGCCTCTGATACCAAGCGCGCTACATACACTGTAACTCATGGGGACCAACACAAACAAACGCCTCATGCATGCAGCCACACAGCGGCGGTAAAAAAAAAATTGGATCAAACACAGTATCCTCATTTGCTCCGGAGCAGATCTTCCTCAAATATTATGTTGCCGCATCTCAGCGTTGAGCTGAAACGTTGGCATCAGTCAAACGCACAGTGCAGCCCTCTCCCGAGTGGGGGTCTATCACCAAAACAAACTTTTCCACCACCAGACTCATTTCCACCACTGAGCACCAATTATATTAATAACTTTGTCGAGGCAAATGCCTTCTGCAGGAGGGCCGCCCCGTTTGCGTGTGTGTGTGTGTGTGTGTGTGTGTTTGAAAACTCACGCTGTTTCCCTGGCCGCAGCCAAATACATTAACATATGTTCTCCCAGTGAATGGTGCTACTCTGCATCGGTAAATGCTTATTACAGCAAATATGCTCCCGCACTCTTCCATTGAATATCCATGAGTAGCGGGACACGTTCGTATATGTGCCCACTCCGAACAGCAGGGATGTGTCCGACATGACACAAAGGGGAGATGGACGCTTCTTCACATTTTAGTACGGGGGGGGGGCCCTCTTTATCGTATTGATATTCCACCCACTCACACTAATGGCGGGGCGGCGATACTGACAAATAAAGGCGAAATTGTACACACTGAGCGTAATAAGGTCATCTGCTGATAATGTGTTTTTTTCCCCCCCCCCCTTCAATATTTATGCCTTTTTAGCATGCAGAGTCAAATTCTCCCAGTATGGGTTACATCTCCAAAGACCGTGTCAGCGTGCAATATGCAAAGGCGAGGGGGTGAGAAAAATATCCGGAGCTACGCAGCATGTTTCCCCCGCCTGGCGAGGTTACATCGCAGGTAATCATTTACATCCTGCAAATTCCTCATAGCTGTTGTTTTGTTTGGCATTTATTCCATTTATTCCCTCCCGCCCGATGCTATGCGAGGCTTTTAATTAATAAGCATGGAATACATGTCGTGGGATGATTTTTAGAAAATGTGTGTTTTTGCAGCATCGCATCTCGATAAAATGTCCAGAATTTGTAGATGTGCCCGAGTTGAGAAGTTTAAAAGTTTTTGACAGTTTAAAACTCATTTGTATACTCTAGCCCAGGCCTGGGCAATTATTTTGACTCGGGGGCCACATTTAGAGAAAAAAATGTGTCTGGGGGCCGGTATATCTATTTTTATGGACATTAATACAAAACCTCACAATAATGTCTGATTGAATGCTAAAAACGTTATGACAGACCGCCTTAAAAAACAATGGAATTTTACATGTTTCTATGAACGATAAAACACTGAATATTGACAAAATATGATTGTCACACCCCCGTTCGATCGACATATTTTACAATAAAGTGAAACGCAACAAAAATGCAACAAACAGTTAAATGTGAATGTGAAGGGTACAAAATAAACCCCACCTACAATCTGATATATTACTAAGCTTTAGAACTTTGTTGTGAAAATCTCCTTTCGCGTCTGTGTAAACGCTTCCCGCCCACACTACTTGGTGCCTCGTCTGAGCTGCTGTGACGTAGATTACCATAGTAACTAATTAGATGACCATAGTAACTAATTAGATTACCATAGTAACTTGTATATTATCTAAAAGCGCAGATTCCAACCATTGAAATACTTTGTATAGTTCAAGACTTACGGTCATTTGAAAACATGACTGCACATCATAACGGCAGCTACAGTTTCCATCTTTAAAGATCTAAAAAAAATATTTGGGAATGTCCGGCAGGCCAGATTGAAAAGCTTAACGGGCCGCAAATTTGCCCAGACCTGCTCTAGCCTTTAAATAGACCCCCTTTTTAGACCAGTTGATCTGCCGTTTCTTTTCTTTTCTCCTCTGCCCCCCTCTCCTTTGTGGAGGGGGGGGGCACAGGTCCGGTGGCCATGGATGAAGTGCTGGCTGTCCAGAGTCGGGACCCGGGGTGGACCGCTCGCCTGTGCATCGGTTGGGGACATCTCTGCGCTGCTGACTCGTCTCCGCTCGTGATGGTCTCCTGCTGGCCCCACTATGGACTGGACTCTCACTATTATGTTAGATCCACTATGGACTGGACTTTCACAATATTATGTCAGACCCACTCGACGTCCATTACATCCGGTCTCCCCCAGAGGGGTGGGGGTCACCCACATATGCGGTCCTCTCCAAGGTTTCTCATAGTCATTTACATTGACGTCCCACTGGGTTGCGAGTTTTTCCTTGCCCTTATGTGGGCTCTGAACCGCAGATGTCGTTGTGGCTTGTGCAGCCAATTTAGACACTTGTGATTTAGGGCTACATAAATAAACATTGATTGATTGATTGATTGACATAAAGTGTTGACAAAGCAGCGTACCGTATTTTCGGGACTATAAGGCGCACTTAAAATATTTTTTTCTTCTCAAAACTCGACAGTGCGCCTTATAACCCGGTGCGTCTAATGTACAGATTCATTCTGGTTTTGCTTACCCACCTCGAAGCATTTTTTTTGGCACATGATTCATTCCGTATAAGTGTTACCAGTAGATGGCAGTCAAACATGCTCAGTGGCCTAATGTTTAGAGTGTCCGCCCTGAGATCGGTAGGTCGTGAGTTCAAACCCCGGCCGAGTCATACCAAAGACTTTAAAAATGGGACCCATTACCTCCCTGCTTGGCACTCAGCATCAAGGGTTAGAATTGGGGGTTAAATCATCAAAAAAATGATCCCCGGGCGTGGCCACCGCTGCTGCTCACTGCTCCCCTCACCTCCCAGGGGGTGATCAAGGGTGATGGGTCAAATGCAGAGATTAATTTTGCCACACCTAGTGTGTGTGTGACAATCATTGGTAACTTTAACTTTAACATAAGAGATACTTGTAGACTGCAATATGATGGCAGCCACACATAAGAGATACGTGTAGACTGCAATATGATGGCAGTCACACATAAGAAAGACAAGTAAACTGTACTATGAAGGCAATATGACTCAAGTAAACAACACCAACTTTTTATATGTTCCATTGAAGGCGCTCAAAAATCGATCAAAATGTTTTAGTACGACTTTGGTAAGCTATGAAGCCACACCGCTTGATGTGCTTCACCATACGAGTATTATTATGGTGTGTGTATAAGGTAAGACATATTATCTGGCGTTTTTGTTTCGCAATATTGTGCAAAAGCAACTTTTCTTACCCTCTGGTACCTGCTGATCTGTATTTGGGATCTGCATAAATCCTGAAAATGTGCCTTTGTAGTCCGTGCAGACGCCATAGTTGATAAGCTTCTTCTTGTTCTCTATCTTCTTGTTACGGGACATTCTTCTTCCGCTATTGCCATTTCTAATATAAAGTAGTGTAAAGTTCTTACTTATATCTGTCAGTGAACTCGCCATGAAAGTGCTAAAACATACCGGTGTAGTGAGTTTACATTATTCACCCAAGGAACTTTAGTTATTAGACAATTCCGGTCGGACGATTTTTCACGAGACACATTTCTGGTGTTGGTCCGGGAAATACAGTACATGCTTTATTACCAGACATTGCAAATGCAGCTTGATTTACAACCTGTTTATTTTATGATTATAATATTAATACTGGAGTACAACTACCCCACTTGTCTAATATTGGAGTGCAGCTTTAAGATGATTCTGTCGATAACCCCCATCATGCAGCTTAAAAAAAAACAATGTTCTTTTGATAAAAAGCCGACATGGAGGTCATTTTCAGACAAGAAACGCTCACAGTCATTTACTTTTTAAGATTGATGTGGACTCTCTAAGTCTACAAAAAAAGAAGAAGTAAAGACTAGCACACATGTCTGCCCAAGGCATAACACGGATTTGATATTGTTTCGGATGAAAGGCCGAGATACTTTAGTGAGACATGTAGCCTTTGAGTAATACTTTGAATAAATTAATTAAAATAACCCTCTTAAATAACTTAGGCCATCACTCTGAATCTTGAGAAAGTCATGATTAAAGTTTCATTCATGAATCAATAAATTAAAACAAATTCAGATTTGGAAGTGTCGTCAGATATCTTTGCTTGGTATAGTTTTAGCTTTTTCTCCTTCAAGGAGTTTTTGATTTTAGTCTTGGAAAGATTGGGCAAAATCTAAATCTAAATCTTCGAAATTGCCTGTTTTCCTCTCGAGTGTTAGCAATTACTCGCTATACGCAAGTGCTAATTCAAACAAACGTGACGTCACACGCAACCCGGGCATGTAAATCGGTGCCCAGTAATAGCGGCCAGTTTCGGGCGGTGCCAAAAAAGTACCCATCCCTATTCAAATTCCATCTGATTTCCAGTAGCGATCCGATACAGACTGTAGAAACGAAAATGTTTTAGAGCAATTTTATAAATATAACACAATTACATATTTGTATGAAGCTTATTTTATTAAAGTTAGAATTTGCTAGTTTTGTTGTAAACAGATACTGTATTAAATTTGTGGTATTTACACACACTCACACACAAATATATATACAGTATAAATACACATATATACATATATACACATATTCATACACACTTACATATGTAAGTGTGTATGAATATACAGAAATACACTCTATACATTGCTAATGTGGTAAATGACTATTCTAGCTGCAAATGTCTGTTTTTTTGTGCAATATCTACATAGGTGTATAGAGGCCCATTTCCAACAACTATCACTCCAGTGTTCTAATGGTACAATGTGTTTGCTCATTGGCTCAGAAGGCTAATAGATGATTAGAAAACCCTTGTGCAAAAATGTTCACACATCTGAAAAAGGATTAGCTCGTTACAGAAGCTACAAAACGGACCTTCCTTTGAGCAGATTGAGTTTCTGGAGCATCACATTTGTGGGGTCAATTAAACGCTCAAAATGGCCAGAAAAAGAGAACATTCATCTGAAACTCGACAGTCTATTCTTGTTCTTAGAAATGAAGGCTATTCCACAAAATTGTTTGGGTGACCCCAAACTTTTGAAAGTGTGTATGAACATGTGTGTATATATACATATATATATATATATATATATATATATATATATATATATATATATATATATATATATATATATATATATATATATATATATATATATATATATATATATACATATACATACATATATATATATATATATATATATATATATATATATATATATATATATATATATATATATATATATATATATACATATATATATATATATACATATATATATATATATATATATATATATATATAATATATACATATATATATATATATATATATATATATATATATACTATATATATACATAATATATATATATATATATATATATATATATATATATACATATATATATATATATATACATATATATAATATATATATATATATATATATATATATATATATATATATATACATATATACATATATATATACATATATATATATTTTATATATATATATATACATATATATATATATATTATATATATATATATATATATATATATATATATATATATATAAATATGCAACTCCTGCATGCGCTTAATGAGGGACACATAAATGTATTTGTGTGTCTCTTTTGAAGGAATTTGTCGCTAAAGTACAAAGTTTAGCGTTTAAACATCAGGTCATAGCTTCGTTAAAGATGCACTAGTCTCAACAGCTCATCAGCCGATCACAGATCAGTTAAAAAGACAAATATCTGAGCCTCAGCTGATTCTATGATAGTAGTTAGTTAAACCCATGGATGGGGCATTGGACCATGGACCCCCACTAAATTTAGTTTTCCAATCAGAATTGTATTCTACTTTGGATAAAGGTTAAGAGGTATTTTCCTTTTTTCAAAGTGAATACTGCCAAAACCTTCACAGTATAAGCAGGTGGTTGGTATCTATGGAGGTGTACACTTTGGTGCTGATCCAAATCAGGATCGATTGTCTATTGAGTATTCTGACTCATGTCAACTGACAGGGAGGATCAAGACCAAACCTAAGTTAGTTTCCGAAACTTTGGATATGCGTTTCCTAAAGAAAACAAACCAAGTTTGGTTTGCAGCACTATGCAAACTAATGAAGTCACGCCTGCCTTGTTGGCATCATTAACCATGGAACCTGAAATTTTCTTTTAATGGTTGCATGGAAGCAACTTTGCAAAGGGAAAACCATGATTGTCCTAGTGCCAATTTAAGGATAAACTTTTTAATTGTTCTAAAATAAATGCTTTTGTCTTTTTATATTCATGCACAGTCTTTGACCTTATCTTCTCATCAACACCCATCACTTAGTCATCATTTTGTTGGTTAATTTAAATTTAGAAACTCATTGTCTTTCGTGGTAATTTTATTACAAAGAGCTGCTGTTTTTCACGCTCTGCAGTGGCATTTATACAAATGTGAGGAGTAGATTACATTACTCATTTTCATTGTTAGCCTTTGTCCAAAAGCACTGAAGCAACACCATGAGTTCTTAAGTACAAACCCCAAAACCAGTGAAGTTGGCACGTTGTGTAAATGGTAAATAAAAACAGAATACAATGATTTGCAAATCCTTTTCATCCTATATTTAATTGAATAGACTGCAAAGACAAGATTCTTAACGTTCGAACTGGAATTTTTTTTTTTTTTTCTCCAAATATTAGCTCATTTGGAGTTTGATGCCTGCAACATGTTTACAAAAA
>NC_084734.1:22249447-22323556 GCF_033978785.1 Entelurus aequoreus
GTTCCTGGGGCAGGTTAAAACTTCCTGAGCTGACGCTAGAAGTATGCAACCTCTTCCATGCCTTTTTTCTGATCGTGTCTATGTGGGAGGTCCACTTCAGGTCCCGTGAGACTGTGGATCCCATGAATCTGAACGTGTCCACTGTCGACACTGTGCTGTTCAGAATGGGGAGGAATATGTAATATGTACAAGAATAGAGCGAGGGTCACCACTTTGCAAACAAATGCGTCAGCAAATTGTTTAAGAACAACATTTCTCAACCAGCTATGGCAAGGAATTTAAGGATTTCACCATCTACGGTCCATAATGTCATCAAAAGGTTCAGAGAATCTGGAGAAATCACTGCAGGTAGGCAGCAAGGCTGAAAACCAACATTGAATGGCCATGACCTTTGATCCCTCAGGCAGTACTGCATCACAAAGCGACATCAGTGTGTAAAGGATATCACCACATGGGCTCAGGAACACTTCAAAAAACCACTGTCAGTAACTACAGTTGATCGTAAGTGCAAGTTAAAACTCTACTATGCAAAGCGAAAGCCATTTATCAACAACACCCAGAAATGCCGCCGGCTTCGCTGGTCCCGAACTCATCTAAGATGGACTGATGCAAAGTGTAAAAGTGTTCTGTGGTCTGACTAGTCCACATTTCAAATTGTTTTTGGAAACTGTGGATGTCATGTCCTCCAGAACAAAGAGGAAAAGAACCATCAGGATTGTTATAGGCGCAAAGTTCAAAAGCCAGCATCTGTGATGGTATGGGGGTGTATTAGTGATCTCATCTGTGAAGGCACCATTAATGCTGAAAGGTACATACAGGTTTTGGAGCAACATATGTTGCCATCCAAGCAACGTTATCATGGATGCCCCTGCTTATTTTGATGTGGATGTTTAATGTCTCCATGTGTAAACATATTTAGTTTATGTTGTAAATGTATTAACACTAAACCTTTTATTTTATTTATGTAAAATTCACAATGGACATTAATTAAAATAGACAATAGACTTTATACTTTTGTAATGTTTATTTTGTGTTTATATTTTTAGTCTAACAAACACACCCCGCAGCTAATTTATGGATTTTTCTTGGCTGATGGCCAGACATATTGTAAAAAGTAAAAAAAAACAAAAAACAAGCAGACTAAATAGGTATTATTGTTTGTACTATGGCGCCATCTTTTGGACGAGTTCGCTCACTGCAGGTGCTGCATAGCCCTTCTGTTTAGACTGAGTTATGAACCGGGAGTACAATTGCCGTTCGGTCTTATAGCCGTCCATACCATTTCTACCCATATGGATTCTTCATTCATCACTTCAAGCAATGTTTGTACGTTTTCCAATATAACTAAATCATTGTTTCACTTACTAAACCGTCCATGTGTGATGTTTGTATGAATGTTGTCATGTATATTTGCACGTGCTATGGTAATGTAATGAAGCCAGCGTTGTTAGCACTGACTAATATGCTAACACGTTTACGAGTGTCTGTGTTAGTTTTATTAACTTACAATGGCATTCTTTTTGTATTGTTTCAGTTTCGTAAATTCGTTGGACTTAGTGAGTCTGTTTAGCTGATTGAGAGCTAGCTTCCGCAGCTGGTGGGTCCATGATGATGACTTCTGTTTTGTTTGATCAGCCGTTTTACTGCCATGTTAAAGACACCGTTTGGAAGCAATTAAGGTATGTAAATAAACATTTACAAAATGTTTCTGTATAAATAACTCATTTCACGACTTATATATCTGTGGCTTATTTGCATGAGGCAGAGCATAGACCTCCAACCCTGACAAATACAGCTTAGACGTCACCCTCCTCCACCTTACCTGTGTGGCCAATGTTTTGAGGTCAATAGTATTTTGTCAGCCTTCAAACACACACTGTGACACGGTTATGATCCGTGTGTGTGTGTGTGTGTGTTTGTGTGAGTGTGTGTGTGTGTGTGTGTGTGTGTTGCAGCTGTGTTATTTTGACTAAGCACAGACCTGCCTTGCGGCATTCCATCATGATTCCCCCATGCACCATTCAGGCAGGTAGGCGGCTGCAGTAGAATCCATTTGTCAGACTTGCAGACCTTTATGGCGACAGACAACCACTGCCGGTGGGATAATAGAGATAATATTTGCTCCACTAAAAGAACCACAAAGGACGTTGTTAGAAAGAGAGATGAGCGTATTTAGTTCAATAATAGTTTATCTCTTTTGAACTTGTGTGGTTTATTGCACCAACTGTGTTCATTTTGAATATGTAATCAGTCGTGCTAAAGGTAGAAGCTCTGTGCTCCCATTTTACTAATATATAAATGTACCGTATTTTTCAGATTATAAGGCACATTTTTTAAATCCTTTCATTTTCTCAAAACTCGACAGTGCGCCTTATAACCCGGTGCACCGAATGTACGTAATAAGTTTGGTTGTGCTTACCGACCTCGAAGCTATTTTATTTGGTACATGGTGAAATGATAAGTGTGACCAGTAAATGCCGGTCACACATAAGAGATATGTGTAGACTGCAATATGACTCAAGTAAACAACACCAAGATTGTATATGTTTCATTGAAAATATAGAACATTACAAACGGCGCTCAAAAATCTATAAAAATGTTTTAGTACGACTTTGGTAAGCGATGAAGCCGCACCGCTTCATTTGCTTCAACATACGAGTATTATTATGGTGTGTGTATAAGGTAAGCCATAACACATAACACTATCTGCCGTTTTGTTTCGCAATATTATGCAAAAGCAACTTTTCTTACCTTCTGGTACCTGCTCATCTGTATTTAGGATCTGCATAAATCCTGAAAATTTGCATGCGTCCGCTGATAACGTAGTCGATAAGCTTCTTCTTTTTCTCTATCTTCTTGTTATGGGGCATTGATCCTCCGCTGTTGCCATTTGTAATATAAAGTAGTGTTAAGTTCTTACTTACCTGTATATTTGTCAGTAAACTTGTCATGAAAGCACTAAAACATACCGGTATAGTGAATTTACATTATTCACCCAAGGAACTCTAGATATTAGAGAGTTCCGGTCGGACGTTTTTTCACGGGACACATTTCTGGCGTTGTTGTCGCACTAGTGAGCCACGAATAAGGAGATTCTGCTCTGTTGTTGATTTAAGTAAAGTCTGGATGTCATTAAAACAGTTAGCTGAATCTTTTGACACTTCTTCCTCTCCCGTCCTTGCATGCTACACCGCTACAACAAAGATGACAGAGAAAAGACGCTATAGAAGGTGAGCCACGAAAATAAGACCGCCCACAAAACGGCGCATCATGAAGCAACTGTCAGAAATTGGCTTGAATATGGTCTGTAAAACGTAATCTATGTAACATTTTGACCAAAGAACCACCATAACATGTTATACACAAGGAAGTGTTTTAAATTCAGAAAAAATAAATATATATGACCCCTTTAATGCACCCTATAATCCGGTTCGCCTTTTGTATGAAAACAAACCTGACGGTAGTTTCAAGAAAAACTATAGGGAAACCAAACGTGGCCACTATAGACTGGTGGCCACTATATGCTGAGTTTGCGGACGTAAGGCAAGTTTGTTTGTAGAGCACAATTTGTACACAAGGTGAAGTGAAGTGAATTACATTTATATAGCGCTTTTTCTCAAGTGACTCAAAGCGCTTTACATTGTGAAACCCAATATCTAAGTTACATTTAAACCAGTGTGGGTGGCACTGGGAGCAGGTGGGTAAAGTGTCTTGCCCAAGGACACAACGGCACTGACTAGGATGGCGGAAGCGGGGATTGAACCTGCAACCCTCAAGTTGCTGGCACGGCCGCTCTACCAACCGAGCTATACCGTCCCAAGGATGGTATAGCCCAAGGCAATTGAAAGTGCTTTAAAAAAAAATTACAAGTAGACAAAAATAAAATAATCATTAAAAAATCATATTTCTAGGTTTACGTGAACCGCAAGCAAGCTCATTTATTCATAGAAGCACGCACAAAACAATTCATATTGTAACAATTTTATCCCAAAAAAATATTAGCAACAATAGCCCTAGTGTGTGAATGTGAGTGTAAAGTCTGTCTATCTGCGATGAGGTGGCGACTTGTCCAGGGTGTACGCCGCCTTCGGCCCGAGTGCAGCTGGGATCGACTCCAGCACCGCCCGCCACCCCGAGAGGGACAAGCGGTAGAAAATGGATAGATGGATGGAAAATAGAATACAATTAAATAATAATTCAGTGCTTAAACACATGTTATTTCTTTTTTTTTTTTTTTTTTCAATACGATTGCAAACATTTCTCCAAAAAAAAGTATTTACATTGTCATTATGGGGTATTGTGTGTAGAATTTTGAGGACGGAAATTAATTGATTTAATTTAGGAATAAGGCTTTAACATAAAATGTGTAAAAAGTGAAGAACTGTGAATACTCTCCAGATGTGCTGTCATTTAGAGTCAATCTGTCAACACATTTTGATATTAGTGGCTGCTATATGGAGGAAAAACATCTATTTCAGGATGCAAAATAAGTATGTGCCGGACGTCTTAAACAGTTGGCTGCTGTAGACAACTCTTATAACAATTATTTTCTTTGCGGGGGAAATTTTTGTGGCTGATATCATACAAAACCCAAAACTAGTGAAGTTGACACGTTGTGTAAATCGTAGATAAAAACAGAATACAATGATTTGCAAAACCTTTTCAACCTATATTCATTTGAATAGACTGCAAAGACAAGATACTTAACGTTCAAACTGGAAAACGTTGTTATTTTTTGCAAATATTCGCTCATTATGAATTTGATGCCTGCAACATGTTTAAAAAAAGCTGGCACAAGTGGCAAACAAGAATAAGATAGTTGAGGAATGCTCATCAAACACTTATTTGGACCATCCCACAGATGAACAAGCTAATTGGGAACAGGTGGGTGCCATGATTGGGTACAAAAGCAGCTTCCATGAAATGCTCAGTCATTCACAAACAAGAATGGGGCGAGAGTCATCACTTTGTGAACAAATGCCTGAGCAAATTGTTTAAGTGCAACATTTCTCAACCAGCTATTGCAAGAAATTTAGGGGTTTCACCACCTACGGTCCGTAATATCTTCAAAAGGTTCAGAGAAATCACGTAAGCAGCAAGGCTGAAAACTAACATTGAATGCCCGTGACCTTGGATCCCTCAGGCGGTACTGCATCAAAAAGTGACATCAGTGTGTAAAGGATATCACCACATGGGCTCAGGATCACTTCAAAAAACCACTGTCAGTAACTACAGTTTGTCGCTACATATGTAAGTGCAAGTTAAAACTCTACTATGCAAAGCTAAAGACATTTATCAACAACACCCAGAAACGCCACCGGCTTCGCTGGGCTCGAGCTCATCTAAGATGGACTGATTCGTTCGTATAGTGAAGCAAATTTCTCCATAAGAAACAATGTAAATATGAATAATGGTTTCCATCCTCCACAAATATGAGTTAAGTTGTACACTTGCGACAAAATGTAAAGTGCTATACAGTATTGTGTATCAAACAAACAACTATCTCTATTAAAAAGCTAAGGAGGGGCCGTGTGTGTGTGTGTTCTTGGAAGAGGTGCCGCCAAGCGAGAAGTCGTCTTTTCCGCTGTGATATACTAAGTCCACTTCAGCATCTTTTTCCACAAAAGTCCTTTCCTTTTTTTCTTTTTCTTTTTTTTTTGTCCTGTGCAGCTTCTCAGGCAAATCATATAGTAGATGTAGATGGTTCTTTCTCATCACAATGAAAAACATTTGCTACGGTACAAAGCCTGCTTCCCCCATCTCTTCAATACTAGCAAGCACAAAATGCTATACACAGTCGTGGTCAAAAGTTAACATATATATATATATATATATATATATATATATATATATATATATATATATATATATATATATATATATATATATATATATATATATATATATATGTGTGTGTGTGTGTGTATGTATATATATATATATATATATATATATATATATATATATATATATATATATATATATATATATATATATATATATATATAAATTGTTGCGTTTGACCAGATGTTCCTCCAAGTGGGATGTAAAACGCTGGTCAGTCCCAAGTTCCTTAGATGACATATAAACTGAACTCAAATGTACCACCAAGCACAGGATAGGTATTTTGTAATTTATTGTCAAATATTTGAGAATAGAGACCAGCCTCGAACAACACATACGAATGCGTAGCCCAAGTTGATCTGACAACATCCCGGAATGCACTCTCCTCTTCAATATTCCCCCACTCACGGCCGCACAGATGCCCATTGTGTCCGTTATGTCAAGTCGGCCCGAGAAGGGAAGCAGGGAGGACTCCTCTTCTCTGCCTCCTACTTCAAGGCCGTCCACAGTGCAAGCACTTTGTCATGAGACGATCAAAACAATGAAAAGAGTACAAGATGGAACATTAGCTATTTAAAATATGACTATAGAAATATAGAAAGAAGTAACTCTCAATTATGGATAAATGTGGATATATGCATCCGTCAATTCCCCCTTCAAGATCTTCTAAAAAGATCTTTACCTCTAGTACAACACTTCTACAGCACGTCCCACATTAAAGTAGGTGCTGTTTTTATTTTTATTTTTGAGCAAGCTAGCAATAAAATAAAAGCATAGCTACATGGGAGATAAATGGAGGGAGTTTATGTCAATGTCGTCATTGTCAGGGAAGGAAACTAGCAAATCTCGAAAGTCTTAAAGTCACCACTTTGCTAGACCCCCTTCAGAGACATAGCAAACCTAGAAACAGGGTGGGGTTGACCTTTGACAGCTCTAACAAAGATGCGGGTGCATGGGCGATAAAGCAACCGCATGAGGCTATAATGGCCAAGAAAACTTTAAAGGAGACTAGGGCAGACTTAATTATGTCAGTCCACCTGCCAAAGGTGGTCTAGAGCCAATCTTTAAATGGGTCAGAGACACCGGAAACTTCAGTAAGTTCCTTAGACAGTGCTTGGAGGCCTTCTAAGGCCTTCTGAACCAAGCCATTTATGTCAGTCAACTTAAAGGGAACTTAAGTGTGGGGAAAGGACGTCCAGTGGAACAAGCAACACAGTCACCCAGGTTTTGGCTCTTAGCCATGCTAGTCATCCACCTGAGCCATAGGTTGCCTGCACCTGCTCCTAAGGTCAAAGATACCAGGCCTTCGGTGGTGATGTCATTAGCACGCACAGATGTGAGAGCCTTTGAAACACCACCGAGGTGGGGTGGTACTTTGGGTGCTACAGAGGGTGTAGAGGTAGTTAACGCCCTCTCAAGGACATTAATTTTAATAATTCCTTTAGAGTCTGTATCAGTCAGGTCAACCCCCAAAACAACATAAAAGGGACGATGGGCACCACTTACCAGAGTATGTTGTCTGCATCCGACACCAATGGTTCAGGGTTGAGTCGTTACAAATATAGATGTTATTACCACGGTAATAGCTATTGTGTCCCCCGTAATTAATCACACTGCACAGGTCAAAAAAATAAGTCTTGCTATCCCCTTTGACCCAGTCTATTTAAAGTCCGCTGTATGTTCTAAGACATTTGTCAGTCACTGTCGTCAGGAAGGAAGAACTGAGACACAAAGACAGTAGAACAAGCCCAAGCAGCAGTCTGTCAGGGAATACTAGTCGGGTGTAACATCCTGCCTTTCGTCTATCAAAATCAGAGTAAGTAAACATCAAACTTTTCACTTAATGTAACGACACAGATAGTTATGCTGCAAACAAGCAAGAGAAATTGGATAACTTCGAGTATAAAGGCTGGTCTCAAATAAGGATATACAATATAGAAGTCGAAAAGAGTAATATAAGTAGAAAATCTCTCTCTCAGCGTCGTCTTCTGGGCTGTAGGATTATGTGTGTGTAATTAAAGCCTCGCTCTTCTATGACCTAGAGGGGGAGAGGTTACTAGCACAATCACCCCTTATGTGTGTTACCTCATTAACACACACACTAAAAATTAGTCGTTTTCTGCTCCCGTTCTTCTTCAGATGCCTCAGGCTCAAAAGGCGCTGCTAGGGGGTCGAGTGGGGCAGATGTAGTGGCGATGTCAGCAATGACATCCGCTGGTAATCTGCCAGGTTCTTCAGCAGGAGTGTAGAGGGAGAGGTGGTACCAGGTGTCCCTTTAACCAGCCAATCGAAGGGCGTGGGACGTCCGTTCCACGACCTTGAAGGGACCAGTCCACCCGGGCTCCGTCCACTTGCGTTTGATGACCTAGATCTTGACCCTCTCAGCGGGCGGAAGGGAATCTGGAGTGGCGGGCTGTCATCCTCGTATCTGTACAGAAGAACTGGCACACAAATTCTGCATTTTTTGTGTAAAATACCATTTTGGTTTTACGCTGAGTCCTCCTTCCATGGGGGGCTGCTGGTCCTGTGAATGGCTGACCTGTATGCAGCTCATAGGGTGAAAAACTCAAAGGGCGGTAAAACAGTTTTATTCACGGACCTTCGAATGATCATTAACGCTAATTGCAACATGTCAATCCAATTAAATTTGGTCTGTGCACAGATTTTAGCCAATTAGTTTTTAATGTTCTGGTCCATCCTTTCAACCTTACCTTGGGACTCAGGATGGTACCCCAAACCTGTGTTCTAGTCCGAAAGCCTTTTCGACCAAGGCTAAGTGAGTATTTTTTTTTTTTAATGGTTGCCGTTGTCTGACCTAATCTTTTTGGGGAAACCATGTCGGGGTACTAGGTCATTCACAAGTCATTTAATTACTGATATTGCATCCTCTTTTGAGGTTGTTGTTGCTTCCGGCCAACCACTGTGATTGTCAACACAAGTCAGTACGTACCTTTTCCCTTGTACCGTATTGATCATATCAGTGAAATCAAAGACTATACTTGGTTCACCCTCACCTCCTCCATATTCTAAATTTGATTTACTAAACTATTATCGATGTGTAAAATCGTTATTTTCAAATTAAAATTAGTTATAACTTCTTACCCACGGGAAAAACGTTAAAACTATGGAATGTGTCAGAGTCGGATTTATTGTCGATTTTGTTCCAAGGAGTCTGTATCCACCCTCACTCACCCCCTTCTGTTTCTGAAAAAAGGACTGTGTTAGTAATACTATCACTTTCAGAAACATCTAAGAAAAAGGTCAACTAATAGCCAAGTAGCGGAGGACAAGTCATGTTTGAGGTCAATGATAGTCTCTTTAGCCTCTGTGGTCCACTGGGGGGTGTTGTTAGGGTAGGGGACCCCTTAGCAATATCACAAATAACTCAAACTCCACTAAATATGCTTATATTTTATATTGTCACAAATACTAGAAAAATACTACCCTTATGGCGGATGCTTCATCAATAGTATTTTGAAATTTTACCACACCTGGTGGCCCCAATAATTGATTAAGTCAAGCTCATGTTGTAGAAAGTCGAATGATGCGGACACGTTTGTTACTGAATACTTTCTAGCAGACTTCTGCCATGGCAACTTTGTGTATGTAATGAGCAACTATAATTATTTGATATGCTTAAATGTGTAATGTGTCGTTTTAGCTCAGCTGTTGTGTAGCTGCTAGCTCTTCGTAGCCTACAGGTGTCTAAAGTGCAGCCCATAGTTATGTGTTTAACACAACTATGTGCTAAACCTAAACAATTGAAAATGTGGTATTTGGGTGTCGGTGTAATGTTTGGCAGCTACGCCGTGTCTTATCATTGCACCTAAGTTCTTTGGTTTTGTAGGCGAGACAGAGAGCAAGGGAACAATGTGGGACACTATTGTGTCCATCTTATACCATGCTAGCTGTTGCAAAGATAGGTCAACATGAGCAGCCACACCTTGAGTTCCAACATATATAAATAATCATAACATATGGCGAGTTGGGTGGCAGAACACACGGAAGCATCTCAGTCAGTCAGGGTTTTCACTGTTAGAGCAGTTGAATGTCAGCCATTCCTGTTGTTTCAGGCTGTGGTATGAGCTCATGGAGGAGCCTTGGTAGTGGTGTCGCAGCTTGGTGGTTGAGCCGTCAGGTAACACCAGGAAAGTTCCTTCTGTGCGATATTGAATGTCAGGGTACAGTCTGTAAAGGAGGTCATTACCAATCTGGCAGGGTGTGTGCAGGTCAATCACGAAGGGGTGCTTTAGTGTGTGTCCCGCAATCTGAACCGGAAGTGGTTTGGTGACAGGTAACCTTCTTGTGACCCCAGCAAAGCCTTCAACCTTTAAAGAGGAAGCACACAGTTTCTTTGGTACCTCTGCATTCAGAATCGAATGGGTGGCACCAGTGTCAATCACGAACTGATAACATTGTCCGTTGACACTCATGTCCAGCAGGGGGCCAGTCTGTATCTCCTGCTGGGGCTCCTGCGGTGGGCGTCCTTTGCCACGCTTTTGTGTTCGTTTGTTGGCACTACGGAACATTTCCTGTTCGGAAATGTTCGGACAGTCACGACTCCAGTGACCAGGCTGGTCACAGCCGAAACAGTTTCCACCCCGGACTGGCTTTGAAGCACCGTGTTGTCCACCACCCGAGTCCAACCGTCTGGTCGCACGTCTGTTGAGGATTCTTTCCTCCACCTGTTGGAACTCAGAAGCAAGGTCACCCAGTGCTGAATATACCCTAGCTGATTTTTTACTAATTAGTTCTTTTGACCTTTTATCTTCAGCAATCTGTAAATTAAGGAGTCGTTTCCTTGTTGCTCTGTCATTAGCCCTATTTTGCATGGGATGAATAAAATGTCCTGCCATATATTGTTTTTGGCACCGTGTATATCAGGGTTAACTTTGTCCAAAGTGTTTGGCCAAAAGGTTCCATCCCGGGGGTACAGGTGGGAAAGCAAGGTCAACAATGGCTTGCATGTATGCATCGGCAAGAGACTTATATTGTAGTATGTCCAAAGTGTTAATGTCATGTGTCAAAAATGTCTGCTGGAGAAAATGGTCAGACGTGTACAAGGGGTTAATTTTCGGAGGCAGGATTAATCTTAGAGGGGCCGTGTTAATACCTCCTTCTCTTGTCACTGGAGTAGGGGGCGGTGGCCTAGTCAAAGTCTGGGCGGGTCGTTTGAATTGTCTTGCGCATGCGCGGCAGACAAAAAAACAATCAGTCAATTCTGTCATTAATCATCTGTTCTTTTGCTGCATTTCGTTTTTCCATGTAATCCCTGTTTACTTTTATCATACGCGCACACACACACACACACACACACACACACACACACACACACACACACACACACACACACACACACACACACACACACACACACACACACACACACACACACACACACACACTCACACACACACACACACACACACACACACACACACACACACACACTCAGCAGCACACACACACACGAGCACGCGTAAGCACTCCCGCACACACACACTCTCAGCAGCACACACACACACGAGCACGCGTAAGCACTCCCGCACACACACACACACACTCAGCAGCACACACACACACGAGCACGCGTAAGCACTCCCGCACACACACACTCACACTCAGCAGCACACACACACACGAGCATGCGTAAGCACTCCCGCACACACACACTCACACTCAGCAGCACACTCTCTGCGTTTCACTTTACTATAAAACTTCCAGTTACTTTTTTTTAAAAAATTTTTTATTTTATTTTACCAGACGTTTGAGTTCACGACTTTTCGAGTATTATAAACTCCCTCTTAACCCTTTCAAGGAACGTTCTCCTTTTTTTTTTTTTTTTCTTTTTTCCTCTAGTTCCATTGTCGACAACCGTCCATTCAATTGATCATTACACAGTAATGATTAATCAAATTTTCCCCTGCCGCCATCACATTCTTGTCTGTCACACTCCTTGGCCATTGTGTCCATTTTTTTTTTCAGGGGCCTCGAACCCCTGAGGGCCTTTAACCCCCAAACCATACGGCGGCCTTTAACCCCGTACTTTTATCATACAATACGCAGCTAGAGCCTCTAACTCTAACCCGTGCAATTTATCGTACAATACGCAGCTAGAGCCTCTAACTCTAACCCATGCAATTTATCGTACAATACGCAGCTAGAGCCTCTAACTCTAACCCGTGCAATTTATCGTACAATACGCAGCTAGAGCCTCTAACTCTAACCCGTTACTCTTTTAGGCGGCGACCAACTACCCAGGGTGAGCCACACCCGACTATTTGCTTACTCGTCAGTGAAGCAGCCCGTCACGGTAATCTTGACACAATGACGTGAGTGGTATTCACAACTTTTATGCAATGGTGGCTATGGCAAAATGCAACCAATCTATCAAAATGCAATCAATCAATCAAAATGCAATCAATCTATCAAAATCACCACTCTGTGTCTGGGGTACAATTCTGTGTTTGACTTACAGACCTCAGGACAGACTCCTAATGCAGATTGTATCTAAAAAGAAAGGTTCTGCTTACCTTGAATTACGTTTTGGCCATGTGAGTCTGTCTAGAAGATTGCAAGAGAAGGTCCAATTGTCAGCGTGTCATCTCGGACGAAGCCCCCAAATTGTTGCGTTTGACCAGATGTTCCTCCAAGTGGGATGTAAAACGCTGGTCAGTCCCAAGTTCCTTAGATGACATATAAACTGAACTCAAATGTACCACCAGGCACAGGATAGGTATTTTGTAATTTATTGTCAAATATTTGAGAATAGAGACCAACCTCGAACAACACATACGAATGCGTAGCCCAAGTTGATCTGACAACATCCCGGAATGCACTCTCCTCTTCAATATCCCCCCCCCCCCCCGCCCTCACGGCCGCACAGATGCCCATTGTGTCCGTTATCTCAAGTCGGCCCGAGAAGGGAAGCAGGGAGGACTCCTCTTCTCTGCCTCCTACTTCAAGGCCGTCCACAGTGCAAGCACTTTGTCATGAGACGATCAAAACAATGAAAAGAGTACAAGTTGGAACATTAGCTATTTAAAATATGACTAAAGAAATATAGAAAGAAGTAACTCTTAATTATGGATAAATGTGGATATATGCATCCGTCAATATATATATATATATATATATATATATATATATATATATATATATATATATATATATATATATATATATATATATATATATATATATATATATATATATATATATATATATATATATATATATATATATATATATGTATATTGACGGATGCATATATCCACATAAATGTGGATATATGCATCCGTCAATATATATATATATATATATATATATATATATATATATATATATATATATATATATATATATATATATATATATATATATATATATATATATATATGTATATTGACGGATGCATATATCCACATTTATCCATAAATACTTCTTTTTTTTTCATGTTTTTCCTAATAAATTCAGTTTACAAAAAAAAGATAACATTTGAGGCGCTGTGGCTTAGCCTAGCGTATATATATATATATATATATATATATATATATATATATATATATATATATATATATATATATATATATATATATATATATATATATATATATTAGGGCTGGGAATCTTTGGGTGTCCCACGATTCGATTCAAAATTGATTCTTGGGGTCACGATTCGATTCAGAATCGATTTTTTTTTTTTTCAATTCTACACGATTCTCGATTCAAAAACGATTTTTTTTGGATTTTTTTTGGATTTTTTTTTTTTTTTAATGAAAACAATACACAACAATACCATAATAATGCAATACAATTTCAAAACAAAACCCGACCCAGCAACATTCAGAATAGCAATAAACAGAGCAATTGAGAGCAATTGAGGACACACAATCATGACACAGAACAATCTAAAAGTAGTGAGACAAAAATGAATATTATCAACAACAGTATCAATATTAGTAACAATTTCAACATAGCAGTGATTAAAAATCCCTCATTGATATTATCATTACAAACATTAATAAAAAAAAATAATACAAAAAATGAACAATAGTGTCACAGTGGCTTACACTTGCATCGCATCTCATAAAGTAAATGTCTAATGATAATGTCAATGAGGGATTTTTAATCACTGCTATGTTGAAATTGTAACTAATATTGATACTGTTGTTGATAATATTCATTTTTGTTTCACTACTTTTGGTTTGCTCTGTGTCGTGTTTGTGTCTCCTCTCAATTGCTCTGTTTATTGCAGTTCTGAGTGTTGCTGGGTCGGGTTTGGTTTTGGAATTGGATTGCATTGTTATGGTATTGCTGTGTATTGTTTTGTTGGATTGATTAATTAAAAAAATATATATATATATATGTATATATATATATATAAAATAAATAAATAAATACATCGATTTTTTAAAAATGAGAATCGATTCTGAATCGCACAACGTGAGAATCGCGATTCGAATTCGAATCGATTTTTTCCCACACCTCTAATATATATATATATATATATATATATATATATATATATACTTCGATGGCTGGGACATGTTCGGCGGATGGAGGACGGACGGCTTCCCAAGGACATTATGTATGGACAACTGGCTGCTGGTTCCAGACATGTTGGTCGTCCCTCCCTCCGGTTCAAGGACGCATGCAAGTGAGATCTAAAGGCGTGTAATATTCCCTTGGACAGCTGGGAGATACAGGCAGAGAACCGAAATATCTGGCGTCAAGCGGTTAGACGGGGTATCGCAGAGGCTGATTTGAGGAGAGGCCAGCTCGCAGAGGAGAAGAGAGACAGGAGGAAACATACTGCAAATACCATCGCACAGCAGGAGCGGGATGAAGTCTCTACACATGTTTGCACTAAGTGCAACAGGGACTGTCACTCAAGAATTGGCTTGTACAGCCATTGTCAACAAACATGAATGTACCGTATCAACAAAACATCAAGTTAAAATGTGAAAATTATAATTAGATATGTGCATTGTATAATTACAACACTCATTATAACTGAAAATATATTACTAATAATTGACTAAAATAGGATGACAAAACTATTTAAATAAAAAATTAAAAAAACTATTAATAATAATGAAAGTACCATTACAAAATAAAATACATTTAAAAAAAAAAAAAAATAAATAAATAAATTAAATAAAAAATTAAACATCAAATCGAAATAAGTGTCTGACACAAGAGCGTAAATTAGCATGGTCATCTGTGACTAAGCTGCCAAAGATACATACACATATATATATATATATATATATATATATATACATACACATATATACAGACATATACATACACATGTATATAGACATATACATACACATATATATATATATATATATATATATATATATATATATATATATATATATATATATATATATATATATATATATATATATATATATATATATATATATATATATATATATATATATATATATATATAACATGAGTTTGAACATCAAATATCTTGTCTTTGTAGTGCATTCAATTGAATATGGGTTGAAAAGGATTTGCAAATCATTGTATTCCGTTTATATTTACATCTAACACAATTTCCCAACTCATATGGAAACGGGGTTTGTATATATACTTACAAGAGGTGACTTGTACAATATCACCGCCAAGCACTTGTTGCATTCTTTTTTTTGGCACCGGTGCTATTATGGAAGCCAGTATCGGGGTGTACCTCGCCTCCCGCCAAAAGTCAACTGGGATAGGCTCCAGCTCTGGTAGAAAATGAATGATTGTTGGACTTCATTCCCTTTTGTTTCTGTTTGTGTTGTTCTGTCTCATTCTTTCCCTCCCTGACTCTGGCCTATGGCTTCTGGCAGCTGCAGCTTCCCCTCGGCCAGGGAAAAGCTTGCAGGTTGGTTCAAAGAAGCCTTCTGTTTTTATACCTGAGCTGCTCTTCGTGCACAGACTGAGAGGGGAGTTGTGGAGGAGGAGGAAAGGGAGGAGAGCGAATGTAGATAATGACAGACGAAGACATAAAAAACAGTGATGACAGAGTGCGGAACCTCGATGGTTGCATTTCTCCGGATGCAAAACCCTCTCTCAATGACCAGAGAAGCTTGCACGTCCCTCCTCCCTCCTCCCTCCCTCCACTTCATGAATTCAGACTAGAGACCACCAGGAGGCTTCAAACAGACTGTGAAAGTCTTGCACGTCATTTGATGTCCCGAGTCAAACGGAGGTCTCCGTACACTCGACAACGTAACATCCTGCACCTTCCACACATTCTACAGAACTTTATCTCCAAGGATGAAACTCAGCCTCTGCCTGGAGTCGAAACGTATTGCATCATGTTTAATAACTCAGCTGCGGACATAAACATACACTGGAGGGCTACAACATTAGGAACACTTTCATAACCCCTGGATCAGACTAGAAGATTAAACAATTGCTTCACTGCTAAGCTTTGAGTTTTTAGGTTTATTGTACACATGCTTTATATTGGCTTTTTTTTTTACCAATATACTGGGTTTCACAACATAGGCGATATATATTACCATATTTTCCGGACTATAAGGCGCACTTAAAATCCCTTTTTTTTCTCAAAACTCGACAGTGCGCCTTATAACCCGGTGCGCCTAATGTACGGAATAATTCTGGTTTTGCTTACCGACCTCAAAGCTATTTTATTTGGTACATGGTGTAATGATAAATGTGACCAGCAGATGTCAGTCAAACATAATATATACGTGTAGACTGTGATATGATGGCAATATGACTCAAGTAAACAACACCAACATTGTACATGTTCTATTGAAAATATAGAACATTACACACAGCGCTCAAAAATCTATCAAAATGTTTCAGTACGACTTTGGTAAGCTATGAAGCCGCACTGCTTGATGAATTGTACTGTGCTTCAACATACGAGTATTATTATGGTGTTTATAAGGTAAGACATATTATCTGGAGTTTTGTTTTGCAATATTATGCAAAAGCAAATTGTCTTAACTTCTGGTACCTGCTGATCTGTACTTGGGATCTCCATAAGTGCTGAAAGATTGCGCGCTTCCGCCTTTGTAGTCTGTGCCGATAAGCACAGTCGATAAGCTTCTTTTTTTTCTCTATCTTCTTGTTATGGGACATTCATCCTCCACTGTTGCCATTTCTAATATAAATTAGTGTAAAGTTCTTACTCAGTAAACTCGTCATGAAAGCGCTAAAACATACCGGTGTAGTGAGTTTATATTATTCACCCAAGGAACTTTAGTTATTAGATAGTTCTGGTCAGACGGTTTTTCACGGGACACATTTCCTGCCTTGTTGTTGTTTCCGGATGAGAAGATGCTGCTCCGTTATTGATTTAAGTAAAGTCTGAATGTCATTAAAACAGTTAGCTCCATCTTTTGACACTTCTTCCACTCCCGTCCTTGCACGCTACACCACTACAACAAAGATGACGGGGAGAAGATGCTGTCTAAAGTGAGCCACGTAAATACGACCGCCCACAAAACGGCGCATCCGGAAGCGACTGTCAGAAATCTGTAAAACATAATCCATGTGACATTTTGAGCAAATAACCACCATTACATGTTATGTAGACCACAAGAAAGTGTTTTCATTTTAGAAAAAAATAAATAATAATATGGCTCCTTTAATGCGCCCTATAATCCAGTGCGCCTTATATATGAAAAAAGATTGAAAATAGACCATTCATCGGCAGTGCGCCTTATAATCCGGTGCGCCCTATGGCCCGGAAAATACGATATTCATTTTATTAATACATTTGAGTTTTTTGTTTCAGAAGATTCAATAAAATAATTGTTTTCTCCTCTTACTTCGGCATACTTGTTGCCCCCAGCAGCTTTCGTAGCTTCTGCCCTCCACCTTATTTCTGTAGTGGAGATTTACACATACATAGCAAAACATGGCTAATGCTAACACTAACAAGAGCGAGACATTTGTTCCAAAGAAAAGTGTTGTCAGTGGTTTGGTTTTGCGGCAACGGGCATGGAACAAATGACCGAACGCTGCAAAGTTTGTTACAAAAAGGCAGAAGCACAACACATTTATTCCAGCGTCTATAACAGAAGCAGCCAATCCAGTGCGGGAAATGTCACTGTTTACGAGGCGAACAAGACCGTAACAACAAACAAACTCCCGCTAAAAGCAGTTTACATTTTTATTCACAGAATTATTTTATTACAGACAGAATTTTCCACTTTATTAATCTCAATGTTGGAGACTATTATTTATTGGCATTCGATGTGCAATGTGACATTTTTGTTTACAGAAGTATTTTATTCAAGACTGAAATATTGCTTCCCAGAGGAAGCTCTGACATTAGTTTTTTGAAAATGATTCCTTAAAAAGTACAATTTATTTCTGGTCTAAAAAGAACAACATTATTCAAATTAGATTTTTGCTAAGAATAAGATGCAGTGTATGTGGTGTCATTTCAAACTACTATTTTTTGATCAAATAAAACACAGGGTCCAGGGGGCCAGTTCTGGCCCGCCACTTCATTTTTTGTGGCCTGCGAAAGCCTGGAAAAAATGGTTTTCAATAAAATACTTTTGTATTATATTTTTTTAACTAAATGCATTTGTTCCTTCAATTTTGACAGAAAAAAATGCATATTTTAAACTTTAATAATATCTGATCATGCCAATTATATATTTATATACTGTATTGAAAAACTATTTTTTGTGAGATAAAAACCAATAGTTCAATATCTGCTTGTCACCTTTATTTATGATTTATAAATATAAAGTTATACATAAAAAAATCTAAAAATCAAATGCATATGCATTTCGATTAATCAGGATTAATCACAGGTTATTACCCGCATGCATAATGTAATTTAATTTTTTTTTAAACGGCCCTCTGAAAGCAGCCATTACTGCGATGTGGCCCTCAATGAAAATTAGTTTGACACCCCTGAAAAAAAAGACAGAATAGTTTTGAATTATTTGCCATTTGTACTCTTCTTTAAAAAAAGATAGGGAAAAAATTGGAAACAATCGAATATTTTTGAACAAATCTGGGATTCTTTCTTTCTAAACTTTCTTTCTATATATCGTCCAGGCCTCGGCGATATACTTCAAAATTGTATAAATTTGGCCGACGTTAAAGCTTTTAATGCTATCGTCTATGATGCATGTTGATGACACATTCTGGCTGTCTCACAAATGTACAATCCTCGTTAGCGGCTAATCATCCATAGCGGTTCTACTCGTATGTATTCTTCATTCATCACTCCAAGCAACGTTTGTAAGTATTACAATATATCTAAAACAAGTCCTACTTACTAAACCGTCACGTGTGATGTCTACCGTAGTGTTTCCATGCACATTTGTACGTGCTATCATAATCTATTGAAGCTAGCGTCGTTACATTAGCTAATATGCTAACACGTTTACGAGTGTCTGCGTTAGTATTATTATCTTACAATGGCATTATTTTTGTATTGTTTCACTTTCATGTCATCGTGGAGTTATTGAGTGTGTTTAGCTGAGTGGAGAGCAAGCTTCCGAAGCTAGTGGGTCCATGACCATGGCTTCTTTTTTGTTTGATTTTCCATTTTACTGCCGTGTTACATACACCGTTTGTAAACAATTAAGGTATGTAAATAAACATTTATAAAATCTTTCTGTGTAAATAATTTGTTTCACAACGTATATATCTGCGGCTTATAGTCCAGTGCAGCTAAAAAATGGAAAACATTTATTTTTATTCTAAAATTTAGTGGGTGCGGCTTATATACTGGTGCGCTCTATTGTGCGGAAAATACGGTAATCAATTTCTGACAGGGTCAATCAAAACGAGACACCATTATCTCAGTGATGCTTACATTATGTTTATATATTGCATATTGACACACAGTGGTAAAAATAGTTAACTACTATGGCATAAATCTATGATTTCTTCATACCAAGCCAATCAATAGTCTTCTCCAAGAAAAAAAAAACATTAGTTCGCAATAGATGTCTGACCTAGGCTTAAAAATTCACACATTTACCAGAAAAGTAATGAAGTGTATAATTATAGTGCTAGGAGAAATGTCTCTTTATGCCAAACGAATGCTATTATCAGTCTTCACTGTGATTGTAGAGACGCTCCTTGGTGCATCATCATATATATTATGTGTCAACTAGCTGGGTTAACTACCGCAGGATTGAGCTGGGAGATTCAGCCTTGGGATTCCGCAGTAACATGAAGTATTAGGCAGTAAAACATCCGACAGTCGGTCATTACGAGACACGCAGGAAGGCCAAGAATCAATCAGGTCCGGACTGCGTCCACTCTGACACACGGCTAACGTCTGCATGATGAAGAGCTTGGCTCTTCCTCTCAGTGTGGAGGAGGCAAAGTGGGCGAAATGAGACCTAATGACAGAATTGGGATTGTACGAAAGTGGCAGTGAGTTGTTACGTGCCACACATCGCCAGCAAAAACTTTTTCTGATGTTTTTCAACATTTTTTGCACAAATTGTACACACTTACTAATCAGGAGGGGTGCCCAAAAAATAGATTTTCGAATAAAAATCGTGATTCCATGAAAAAAAAAAATCCTAATTTATTTTTTTAATTACAGAACCCAAAACCAGTGAAGTTGGCACATTGTGTAATTCGTACATAAAAACAGAATACAATGATTTGCAAATCCTTTTCAATTTATATTCAATTGAATAGACTGCAAAGACAAGATATTTAATGTTCAAACGGAGAAACTTGTTTTTTTTTGCAAATAATCATTAACTTAGAATTTAATGGCAGCAACACATTGCAAAAAAGTTGGCACAAGGGCATTTTTACCACTGTGTTACATGGCCTTTCCTTTTAACAACACTCAGTAAACGTTTGGGAACTCAGGAGAACAATTTTTGAAGATTTTCAGGTGGAATTCTTTCCCATTCTTGCTTGATGTACAGCTTAAGTTGTTCAACAGTCCGGGGTCTCCGTTGTGGTATTTTAGGCTTCATATTGCGCTACACATATTTTAAATGGGAGACAGGTATGGACTACAGGCAGGCCAGTCTAGTACCCGCACTCTTTTACTATGAAGCCACGCTGTTGTAACACGTGGCTTGCCATCGTCTTTCTGAAATAAGCAGGGGCGTCCATCATGATAACATTGCTTGGATGGCAACATATGTTGCTCCAAAGCCTGTATGTACCTTTCAGCATTAATGGTGCCTTCACAGATGTGTAAGTTACCCATGCCTTGGGCACTAATACACCCCCATACCATCACAGTTGCTGGCTTTTGAACTTTGCGCCTATAACAATCTGAATGGTTCTTTTCCTTGTTGTTCCGGAGAACACAATGTCCACAGTTTCCCAAAAACAATTTGAAATGTGGACTCGTCAGACCACAGAACACTTTTCCACTTTGCATCAGTCCATCTTATAAACCCTGTTTCCATATGAGTTGGGAAATTGTGTTAGATGTAAATATAAACGGAAAATCATTTTCAACCCTTATTCAATTGAATGCACTACAAAGACAAGATATTTGATGTTCAATTTTTTTTTGCAAATAATAATTAACTGAGAATTTCATGGCTGTAACACGTGCCAAAGTAGTTGGGAAAGGGCATGTTCACCACTGTGTTACAACACCTTTTCTTTTAACAAAACTCAATGAACGATTGGGAACTGAGGAAACTAATTGTTGAAGCTTTGAAAGTGGAATTCTTTCCCATTCTTGTTTTATGTAGAGCTTCAGTCGTTCAACAGTCGGCTGTCGTATTTTACGCTTCATAATGCGCCACACATTTTCGATGGGAGACAGGTCTGGACTGCAGGTGGGCCAGGAAAGTACCCACACTCTTTTTTTACGAAGCCATGCTGTTGTAACACGTGCTGAATGTGGCTTGGCATTGTCTTGCTGAAATAAGCAGGGGCGTCCATGAAAAAGACGGCGCTTAGATGGCAGCATATGTTGTTCCAAAACCTGTATGTACTTTTAACGTTAATGGTGCCTTCACAGATGTGTAAGTTACCCATGCCTTGGGCACTAATGAAAAAAAAAATGTTTATCAGTTTGAACATCAAATATGTTGTCTTTGTAGCATATTCAACTGAATATGGGTTGAAAATGATTTGCAAATCATTGTATTCCGTTTGTATTTACATCTAACACAATTTCCAACTCATATGGAAACGGGGTTTGTAGATGAGCTCGGGCCCAACGAAGCCGGCGGTGTTTCTGGGTGTTGTTGATAAATGACTTTCGCTTTGCATAGTAGAGTTTTAACTTACACTTACAGATGTAGCGACAAACTGTAGTTACAGACAGTGATTTTCTGAAGTGTTCCTGAGCCCTCGTGGTGATATCCTTTACACACTGATGTCGCTTTTTGATGCAGTAACGCCTGAGTGATCGAAGGTCCGTAAGATCATCGCTTGTGTTCAGTGAATTTTCCAGATTCTCTGAACCTTTTGTTGATATTACGGACCGTAAATGGTGAAATCCCTAAATTCCTTGCAATAGCTGGTTGAGACATGTTGTTCTTAAACTTTTCGACAATTTGCTCACGCATTTGTTCACAAAGTGGTGAACCTCGCCCCATCCTTCTTTGTGAATGACTGAGCATTTCACGGAAGCTGCTTTTATACCCAATCATGGCACCCACCTGTTCCCAATAAGCCTGTTCACCTGTGGGATGTTCCGAATAAGTGTTTGATGAGCATTCCTCAACTTTCTCAGTCTTTTTTGCCACTTGTGCCAGCTTTTTTGAAACATGTTGCAGGCATCAAATTCCAAATGAGCTAATATTTGCAAAAAATAACAAAGTTTTCCAGTTTGAATGTTAAATATTTTGATTTAGCAGTCTATTCAATTGAATATAAGTTGAAAATGATTTGCAAATCATTGTATTTTGTTTTTATTTACGATTTACACAACGTGCCGACTGGTTTTGGGTTTTGTATTTGTTTTTGTTGCAAATCTGTCGTGTGCAGCCACTTTATTAAATGTTTGGGTATAATTTTATCAAACACAAGCATTCTTTTAAGTAGTTCATACATTTATCAGAGCTGTGTATCTATTTTATGTAAGAATGTAGTTAATCATAGAACTGGCACCCAATGTTATTAAAAAAAGTATTGATTTTGAATCGATAATCGTTTTGAATTGACGATCGATTCTGAATCGAATCGTTACCCTTAAGAATCGAATCGAATCGTGTGGTGCCCAAAGATTCACAGCCCTACTCATCAGTCACTTAAATTGAAGTGCCAGATTTTGTGGTAATTCAGATAAACACCCTTAAGTTAGGTGTTTTTGTAGAGAGCACTGAGCTGAGCTGTGTGACAAATTTCAAGTTAATCTGATTTATGGGGTCAAATTTTGGGGTTTAATAATAGCACCACCACGTGGTGTATTAGTCAGAAAAATAATGGCTCATTACAGTGTTAATTTTCACAGCAGTTTTTAATTTAGTTTTGATGAAAATGTATTTTAGTTTTAGTCATATTTTAGTCATCAAAACTGATTTAGTCCACTAAAATTACAGTACATTTAGTCCGTTAGAATATAATGTAGAATACATCTTTGAAGATGTCTTAAAACCACTTTTATGAAGGTTATTGCAGAGCAGCTCAAAAACTAAATTCACAACAAGACCTGCACTTTATGAATATATAAAAAAGTACATCTCACACTAACCTTACTGCGTGTTATTATTTTAGCTACAATTAAGCATTTTTTCCAAATGTTGAATAATATCTGACTAAAATGGTCATATGAAGAAACAATCTTGTTTCATTCTATATTGTGTCTAACTACGTTGAGTGTGCACAATTGGTATCTTGGTCACTGTCCTGAAAAAAATGAATTACTTGACAATCCTAATACATATATATATATATATATATATTAGGGCTGCGAATCTTTGGGTGTCCCACGATTCGATTCAATATCGATTCTTGGAGTCACGATTCGATTATAAATCGATTTTTTCGATTCAACGCGATTCTCGATTCAAAAACAATATTTTTCCGATTCAAAACAATTCTCTATGTATTCAATACATAGGATTTGAGCAGGATCTACCCCAGTCTGCTGACGTGCAAGCAGAGTAGTAGTTTTTCGTAAAAAGCTTTTCTAATTGTAAAGGACAATGTTTTATCAACTGATTGCAATAATGTAAGTTTGTTTTAACTATTAAATGAACCAAAAATATTACTTATTTTATCTTTGTGAAAGTATTGGACACAGTGTGTTGTCAAGCTTATGAGATGGGATGCAAGTGTAAGCCGCTGTGACACTATTGTTCTTTTTTTTCTTCTTTTTTTAAAAATAAATGTCTAATGATAGATGAGGGATTTTTAATCACTGCTATGTTGAAATTGTAACTAATATTGATACTGTTGTTGATAATATTCATTTTTGTTTCACTACTTTTGGATTGTTCTGTGTCGTGTTTGTCTCCTCTCAATTGCTCTGTTTATTGCTGAGTGTTGCTGGGTCGGGTTTGGTTTTGGAATTGGATTGCATTGTTATGGTATTGCTTTGTATTATTTTGTTGGATTGATTAATTTAAAAAAACTAATAAAAAATAAAATAAAATAAATTAAAAAAAATAAAAATCGATTTTTGAAAAATGAGAATCGATACTGAATCGTACAACGTGACAATCGCGATTTGAATTTGAATCGATTTTTTCCCACACCCCTAATATATATATATATAGCTGTCTGTCTTTGTGTGTTAGCTTGAAAAATGACAAATCCAGTCTTTTGGATTGTCAGGTTGTGTAATTAATGACTGAACAGTGTGTCGAGGACATTGATTAAAGCGCACTGTACAGGTATCTTGCTTATTAAATTGGCGGACAGCTAGCCCGTGGTGTACTGTATAAGTAGTGGTAGAATGAGCGCTACCGTCTTTATTAGTAACAGTAATTCAGTACAGCAAGAGTATTTTCGAAATATTAGCTTCGGCCTATTTACTGTTGCGTAAATGTCTGGATGATTAAACCGAGTAAATCAAGCCACTTTTCTTTCTTCTAGTTACAGAAAACAACATTTATTGAGGTGTATAACAATACCATAGGGATGTAATAATATGAGAATTTCATATCACTGTTAATGTGACCAAAATTATCACGATTATCATTATTATTGCAGTATTATTGAATGTTCTTAAAAAGGTGTTTTTTAAATTGTACTTAAATAGCCACATTGTTAGAAACGTTCCCCTCTCTTCTATGCGTCATTTTACTCCCCACTCTGCTTCTTCTTTTTTTATTTTTGGCGGACGGCACCATGCGCAAATAACAGTAGATCTGACGGCTTTAAGTTGACAGCACCACCTGTTTTTGTACAGTGGAAATTACGGGTGCTCTGAGTTCAAGTGTGTGGATCGCGTAAAGTGGAATATCACCGCCAAGTAGATTAATAATCCATTTTTACAGCGTGTCCCTCATAATTTTGACAAAATAATAGAATGATAAATGACACAATATGTTACTGCATACATCATCAGACAAACAAGGAGCCTTTGTTTGTTTACTTACCACTAAAAGACAAGCTGTCTAGTATGTTCATTATTTTATTTAAGGACAAAATTGTTCTTCGATTGCACTACGAAACATATGTTTAATGTACCGTAAGATTTATTGTTAAAATAAAGCCAATAATGACATTTTTTGTGGTCCCCTTTATTTAGAAAAGTACCAAAAATTATCCAAAAGTATCGAAATACATTTTGGTACCGGTACCGGTATTAAAATATTGGTATCGGTACAACCCTACTCTACAGTCAAATACAACAGTTTATAGCGACAAAATATTTAAATAACCAATATATAGCACAGCTTATCAATTATCGTATCATTATGTTGATTATAAAATTAGTGCATAATATAATGTTTTATTGTTACATGCGTAGAATGCTTGCAGACTTGAATAACCTTTGTGTATAGAAAACTGCAGAGCCCACAAATACCATGTGTGTCTGCTTTATGTCTTCAACTCTCACATAGTGTACTACATGTCTTCTCATTCCTCTCATACTTTCTATTCCTCCCCCTGCTTCTTTCCCCATCCTCCCTCTTTCTCCGGCTTCAGTCGAGTATCTGATCACAGGCCCGGGAGACTGAGGGATAATGAGATTAGGCCTGTACATGTTTACACGTTCTGATTTGCGTCTTTCAGTCTGACCCACAATTTTCTTCTCCTGCTTTTTTTTTGCTTTTCAACCGCTCACTCCAGTGGTCTGTGCTCGTGCTGCGGCAGCGGCGCACATGTGGAGAAGACACGTTTTGTTACCCGCTGAACAAGCGATGCTTCAGTGTGGTTTAGGTTGCAGCGTTGCCGTGTCGGATCCAGTTGACGAGATGCACTCATGCATAATCTGTCAATTCCAATGTTTGATATGAGGTGGCTGTAGTACAAAACCCAAAACCAGAGAAGTTGGCACATTGTGTAATTCGTAAATAAAAACAAAATACAATGATTTGCAAATCCTTTTCAACTTATATTCAATTGAATAGACTGCAAAGACAATATATTTAATGTTCGAAATGAGAAACTTTATTTTTTTTTTGCAAATAATCATTAACTTAGAATTTAATGGCAGCAACACATTGCAAAAAAGTTTGCACAGGGGCATTTTTACCTCTTTGTTGCATGGCCTTTTCTTTTAACAACACTCAGTAAACGTTTGGGAACTGAGGAGACCAATTTATAACAGTTCGGATGGTTCTTTTCCTCTTTGGTCCGGAGGACACGACGTCCACAGTTTCCAAAAACAATTTCAAATGTGGACTCGTCAGGCAACAGAACACTTTTACACTTTGCATCAGTCCATCTTAGATGAGCTCGGGCCCAGTGAAGCCAGCGGCGTTTCTGGGTGTTGTTGATGAATGGCTTTGGCTTTGCATAGTAGAGTTTTAACTTGCACTTACAGATGTAGCGACCAACTCTAGTTACTGACAGTGGTATTCTGAAGTGTTCCTGAGCCCATGTTGTGATATCCTTCACACACTGATGTCACTTTTTGATGCAGTTCTGCCTGAGGGATCAAAGGGCACGGGCATTCAATGTTGGTTTTCAGCCTTGCTGCTTACGTGCAGTGATTTCTCCAGATTCTCTGAACCTTTTGATGATATTACAGACCTTAGATGGTGAAATCCCTAAATTCCTTGTAATAGCTGGTTGAGAAATGTTGTTCTTAAACAATTTGCTCAGGCATTTGTTGACAAAGTGGTGACTCTCGCTCCATCCTTGTTTGTGAATGACCGAGCATTTCATGGAAGCTGCGTTCATACCCAATCATGGCACCCACCTGTTCCCAATTAGCCTGTTCACCTGTGGGATGTTCCAAATAACTGTTTGATGAGCATTCCTCGACTTTCTCAGTCTTTTTGTTGCTACCTGTGCCAGCTTTTTTGAAACATGTTGCAGGCATCAAATTCCAAGTGCGTCACTTCCTGTCAATGAGAAAGGACGCAAAAGAGAAAGGCTCCGCTCTTGCTACCAGAGTTTTTTGTTAAATCTAAAGATTTTGACCACTGATTTGCGATCACAGCCACAGGAGAGTACCCTGACATCTTCAATCTGATTTTGGTCAGTTGAGAGGCACTGATACGCTGAAAGAAGGCGAGTTGGGAGAGCCGTTAGACTCAAGCCAAAGGCACCTTGCCGCAGTTCAAAGCGGTTGCCTAGCAACCAAAAGCTACGGCGAGTTTACAGCTGTTTTAAAGTGATCCCGACGTCGCAGAGTGATATAAGTTGACAGGCTGACACCTCAAATTGATCTCTGAACGGCGCAAGATAATTGTTGGAAAAAACAAGTTAAAGTGCCGCAAGTCGCTAAAGAAGCAACTGCCCTTAAGACACAAGCAAGAGGCAGTGACGTCAGTGACTGCCGCGATGCGAAAAGGTAAAGGAAAGATTGAAATCCCGAAACCTTCGGGGTCAGCTGTTACAGAACACAACTGGGAACAAGATTTGAGGTTGGACACAGGACATGATGGGAATCAAGAAGTGATACTACAAATACTTGAAGAAATGAAATAAGAAATGAAAGAAATGAAAAAAGAAATGAAAGAAATGAAAGAAGAAATGAAAAAAGAAATGAAAGAAGAAATGAAAGAATTGAAAGAATATCTGAGAAAAGTAACAACAGAACACCAACAAGATGTGAAAAGTCTGCAGGAAAATATAGAAAATCTGCAATCTCAGAACAACAGAAGAAATAATGAAGCCACTGAAATGGGCATACGAATGAAGACCCTTCAAGAAGACAACAACATGTTGAGGAATATCATAGATGGAATGGATCAGGACAAACGAATGAATGATATCATCGTGACTGGGCACCGAATTAAACCAAGATCCTATGCGAAAGCTGTGAATAATGAAGGTGAACCAGATGAAATGGATATGATCTCAGCAGAACAGCAAGTGGTCAACTTTCTGAAATCAAAGGAAATTGAAATTGACATTAATACCATCGAAACATGCATCCCACTGAACGGAAGAAACAACAACGCCACTCCAGTCGTGCTCGTGAAACTCGTAAACAGAAAATCTAAAATGGCATTGCTGAGACAGGGAAAGAAGCTGAAGGGAACAAATGTGTACATGAATGAGCATCTCACAAAACGCAATGCTAGAATCGCCAAGAAAGCACGCGACTTGAGAAGGCAGGGAAAAATCCAGGGAACTTGGAGCACCAACTGTAAAATCTACATCAAGCTGAATGGAGGTCCAGAAGCAAGAGTAATTGTTGTCCATGACATCAAGGACCTGGACAATTTTTAAAGTTTACACAACTACCAAAACAACGATCATAATGTACTCTGACAGAAAACAAACACCTAAATTCAGCATCGACACTACTATGTTCCAAGGGACGACTAAACAAGAGGACCTACATTCAGGATTGCATCCACCTACACTTATTGAGATTATTGAAACAACATCAAAGATTGTTGAACAAGAAAATATGGAACTAAAAAATTTCTGCAACAAAGATTACAAAAACCAGGATTTGGAAAATGATATAGATCCAGATACAAATTTTTTCTCCCACATCAGTAATAATTGTTTTTATTATACGGATGATCAATATAATAGCAACATTACATGCGATAACAAATTGTCAATTATTCATTTTAATAGCAGAAGCTTGTATGCAAACTACAACAACATTAAGAACTTTTTGGAACACATCAACGAACCATTCAAAGTGATTGCTGTCACAGAAACATGGATTGATGATAAAAAAGGAATAGATTTTGATCTGGAGGGATATGAACTAAACTACATCAACAGAACCAACAAAAATGGAGGAGGAGTAGCTGTGTACGTGATGAAGAACCTGAACTACAAAGTGGTAAAAAACATGTCATTTGCTATAGATAATATCTTAGAATGTATAACCATTGAAATATGTCAGGAAAAAAGCAAAAACATTTTCATCAGTTGTATATATAGATCACCTAAGTCAAGTATAGAAACATTTGAAGAATGGATCAAGGCTACTTACATGGATAATGGTCAAAGAATAATGTTCTTATGTGGTGACTTTAATATTGACTTATTGAACCCTAACAAGCAAAAGTCTATTGATGACTTCATTGATACAATGTACAGCATCAGTTTATATCCAAAAATCACAAAGCCAAGCAGAATCACAGCACACTGCGCCACGCTTATTGATAATATTTTTACCAATGAGTTTGACAATAACACTACAAGTGGTCTACTTATAACCGACGTTAGTGATCATCTGCCAGTTTTTACAATATATGATGGACACTACAAGAAGAACATGGAAGACAAAAGGACATTTCGAAGACTGTGCACAGAGAAGAGGATGACTGCTTTCAAAATTGAGCTACAAAAGCAAGATTGGGACAATGTGTACAATGAAAAAGAGGTTGATGAAGCATATGAACATTTCTTAAACAAGTTCATAATACTTTATGACAAATATTGTCCATGGATACAACTTAGTAATAAACAGAGAAAGAATAATCAACCATGGATGACAAAAGGATTAAAAAATGCTTGTAAGAAGAAGAATACACTATATAGAGAATTTATAGCACAAAGAGGCAGAAATTAAGTACAAAAAGTATAAAAACAAGTTAACAGACATACTACGATCATGTAGAAAAGAATATTACAGTGAATTATTGGACAGGAACAAAAATAATACGAGAGAAACATGGGGCATCCTCAATAACATTATTAAAAATGGCACAAAGAGGGACTACCCTCAATACTTTTTAGACGGAAATAAAAACAATGACAACATAAAGGAAGTAGTTGAAAGCTTCAATAATTATTTTGTAAATATTGGACCAAAATTGGAAGAAAGGATTCCAGACCCAGTTCCAATTGATGACTATAATGATACCATAGAGCGAAATCCCAACTCCATGTTCCTCAGTAATGTGACACAGGAGGAAATAGTTACAATCGTGAACAAATGTAAATCTAAGACTTCAACTGATTGTAATGGAATTGATATGGAAACGATAAAAAAGGTTATAGAAGAGATCTCAGGACCATTAATGTATATTAGTAATCTATCATTTCAAACAGGTACATTCCCAAACATAATGAAAATAGCTAAAGTTGCACCAATTTATAAGACTGGAGATAAACATCAATTTACAAATTATAGACCTGTTTCTTTACTTCCACAATTTTCTAAAAGCATTGAAAAACTGTTTAATAACAGATTAGAGAGTTTCATAAATAAAAATAGAATACTCGAAGAGAACCAATATGGATACAGAGCTAATGTCTCAACTTCAATGGCTTTAATTGAAATTACAGAAGAAATTACCAATGCAATAGACAGTAAAAAATGTGCAGCAGCAGTTTTTATGGATCTAACTAAAGCATTTGACACAATTAATCACAATATTTTAATCAAAAAACTAGAACGATATGGCATCAGAGGGTTAGTCTTAAACTGGATAAGAAGTTATCTAACGAACAGGAAACAATACGTGAAGCTAGGCGAACACATGTCTACAACGCTAAATATATCCTGTGGTGTACCTCAGGGATCAATATTAGGATCTAAATTATTCAATCTCTGTATAAATGACATTTGTAAAGTTACAAAAGATTTAAAGTTAGTATTATTTGCGGATGATACAACAGCGTTTTGTTCAGGAGAGAACACACAGGAGATAATACAAATAATAACAGAAGAAATTAACAAATTAAAAAGATGGTTTGACAAAAACAGACTATCGTTGAATCTTAGTAAAACTAAAATAATGCTATTTGGTAATAGTAGAAGAGAAAGTCAAACACAAATACAAATAGACGGAATAGAAATTGAAAGAGTAAATGAAACCAAATTTCTAGGTATAATGATTGATGATCAATTGAACTGGAAATCTCACGTAAAAAATATACAACATAAAGTAGCAAGAAACACGTCAATAATGAATAAAGCAAAACATGTTCTAGACAAAAAATCACTTCATATTCTATACTGCTCACTAGTGTTACCATATCTGAGCTACTGTGTAGAAATATGGGGAAATAAATACAAAAGTACCCTTCATTCATTAACGGTGTTACAAAAAAGATCAGTTAGAATAATACATAATGTTGGATATAGAGAACATACAAATCCTTTATTTATTCAATCAAAGATACTGAAATTCCACGACATAGTGAATTTGCAAACAGCTAAAATTATGCACAAAGCAAACTATAACCTGCTACCCAAGAATATACAACAATTCTTCTCAACAAAAGAGGAGAAATATAATCTTAGAGAAAAATGTAATTTAAAACATTTGTACGCACGTACAACACTTAAGACCTTCAGTATATCAATATGTGGAATTAAATTATGGAATTGATTAAGCAAAGCAATCAAACAATGTACTAATATGATCCACTTCAAGAAACTCTTCAAACTTAAAGTGTTTACAAAGTACAAAGAAGAAGAACCATGACAAACATTTTCAATTTATTTCATCCATCCATTCATTCATTCTTAAAGTAATCTTACTTATCTCATCATATGAAATATGACTTTCTTCACCAATTATTATTACTAAATTCTTACTATTATTTATTTATTTATTTTTATTGTGATTACCTATGGAGTTTATTGTGAATAAATTGAGAACAGGAAGTGAATAAAAAAGTTTCAGCAACTGTTATGTAAAGAAAAGGGGTAGGATTAAATAAGCTCTGCTTCTTCCTACTCCTTTTCGAACATGTTGAAAAGAGAAACTGGAAATTGTGATGTATCATGTTGTATGCTTGCATGTTCGAAATAAACTCAAACTCAAACTCAAACTCAAACTCAAACTCAAATGAGTTAATATTTGCAAAAAATAACATTTTCTAGTTCGAACGTTAAGTATTTTGTCTTATTCAGTTGAATATAGGTTGGAAAGGATTAGCAAATCATTGTATTCTGTTTTTATTTTATGATTTACACAACGTGCCAACTTCACTGGTTCTGTACTTTTGGTACAGGATACATTGTACATTGTTGACGCTGTGCAATTAGAATGATTGCACCGACGAACAATCCTTTTTTTTGTCACTTGATACAGTAGTCTGAGAGATGCACACCTCCCACAATTTGTACCCTGGGCCAATGTCTCTTTACCATAGACCATACCGAGAGAAACGCCAAGAAATATCGGTTTCTCAGCTGTGGTCCGTATGGGCCGCGGCGGCACTCATTTGTAATACATTTTTCCACCACTTGTGGCAGTAATGACAATATCAAACAAACAGAAGAAGTCATAGAGAAGTTTCCTAAGCGCAGAAATTGGTGAAGATGTATTTTCCTTTGCGCTTTCATTTTATTGCCAGTTTATTTAAGAAAATGTTTGAAAATGTGCAGAGGATTCTGGGAGATGTAGTTTATTTAAAGACCCAGCCGCAGGGTGTAAAGCGTAGGAAAAAAGTAGCGTACAGTATACCTCATCGGCATCGCAGTCTCGGAAGACCATTGATTTCCTGTGCCTCGGAGTCAGGTCTTGTCGCAGCATCTCCTGTGGCTGTGTAGGCCAATTCGGGAGAGACATTCCCGGCCGCAGATGTCACATATCCAGACCGGTCCCATAGATGTTGCCGGTGTCGCAGAGCCCTGTTTCTTTCTGTTTGTCCTCTTAGCCTCATGGTGTTGGGCCAGGGTGGTTTCTGACTTGAGCAGCCCGCTGCAGAGTGCCTGCTGCTACTGAAGGCGGTCCTGGGCTGCATCTTCCCAGCTGTCTGGGCTGATGTCAAAAGACTTGAGGTCTTGTTTGCAGACGTCCTTGTAACGCAGCCGGGGTCGGCCAATCTGCCTCTTGCCAGTTGTGAGTTCCGCATAGAGGATGTCTTTTGGGATTTGCCCATCGTCCATCCGTCGGACATGGCCCAGCCAGCGGAGACGTCGCTGCCTCAGTAAGGACCACATGCTGGAAAGCTGTGCTCTTTCCAGGACTGATTGGTTTGTGATCCTGTCCCTCCAGGTGATGCCCAGTAGACGCTTAAGGCAGCGAAGATGGAAGATGTTTAGCCGCCGCTCTTGGTGGGAGTATAGGGTCCAGGTTTCACAGTATACCTATTCGTACAATATCTCACTTAAGTTTGTTTTCATGTAAAAATAAAACAAAAACTCATCAAGTTGTGGCGGTTTTTATTTTGCTGTGGCGGTGCGTCACGATCAAGTCCATGTTAGGGAAACCCTGCTGTATGCAACTAATTATTTTTCTTGGCCTTTGGCATAGTACACAAATAAAATTGAACACAACCCACATCACAACAACACAAAGAAAGATGAGGGAGAGAGAAAAATCATAAATAATGCTATGAAATATTATGGAAATTGTTGGTGAATGTTACAAGCTATCAAACAAATTATGATGAAACAATGATTAATGATTAATTTGATTAAAAAAAAATCTTCAATTTATATTATGTTACATCAATTTGTTGTTTTCTGGGTGTAACTAATTGAAATAAAATCTCCACACATGGAGTACTTGAAATTTAATACGTGGACATAATTTCCACACGTCCGTGGCACATGAGCGATGATGTGTGGGTACTGGAATATGAGTGGCGGAAAACTGTGCAGTTTCTTTTCTGTTTTATTTATTTCTAAATAACGCACACATGTTAAAAGTGCGATGTTGATAATGTACATTTATTAGAAAAAAAGCATGAAGTTCATGGCAAGCAGAAACAACTTTATTTCAACTATTTTTCAACTATTTAAAAAAAAAAAGAAATTGTGTGTTTATATGATTACTCGATTAATCAAACAAACTCAGTGCTAGATTAATCTATTACTAAACTAACATATTTTCCGGACTATAAGGTGCACTTAGAATTGGTTTTTTTTTCTCCCAAAACTCGACAGTGCGCCTTATAACGCGGTGCGCCTAATGCACGGAATAATTCTGGTTTTGCTTACTGACCTCGAAGCAATTTTATTTGGTACATGGTGTAATGATAAGTTTGACCAGTAGATGGCAGTCAAACATAAGAGATACGTGTGGACTGCACTATGATGGCAATATGACTCAAGTGAACAACACCAACATTTTATATGTTCCATTGCAAATATAAAACATTACACACGTCGCTCAAAAATCCATCAAAATGTTTTAGTACGACTTTGGTAAGCTATAAAGATGCACCGCTTGATGGATTGTCGGCACATTAAACATACGAGTATTATTATGGTGTGTGTATAAGGTAAGACATACTATCTGGCGTTTTGTTTCGCAATATTATGCAAAAGCAACTTTTCTTACCTTCTGCTACCTGCTGATCTGTATTTGGGATCTGCATAAGTCCTGAAAAATTGCGCGCGCCTGCCTTTGTAGTCCGTGCGTACGCCAGGGTCGATAAGCATCTTTATTCTCTATCTTCTTGTTATGGGACATTCATCCTCCGTTCTTACTTATATCTGTCAGTAAACTTGCCATGAAAGTGCTAAAACATACCTGTGTAGTGAGTTTACATTATTCACCCAAGGAACTTCAGTTATTAGAGAGTTTCGGTCGGACGTTTTTTCACGGGACACATTTCCGGCCTTGTTGTTTCCGGATGAGGAGATGCTGCTCCGTTATTGATTTAAGTAGAGTCTGAATGTCATTAAAACAGTTAGCTCCATCTTTTGAGACTTCTTCCACGGCGCATCCGGAAACGACTGTCAGAAAGCGGCTTAAAGATGATCTGTAAAACATAAACTGTGCAACATTTTGACCAAAAAAACACCATTACATGTTAAGGAAGTGTTTTCAATTTAGAAAAAAATAAAAAATAATATGACTCCTTTAATGCACCCTATAATCCGGTGCGCCTTACATATGAAAAAAGATAAAAAAAATAGACCATTCATCGGCAGTGCACCTTATAATCCGGTGCGCCCTATGGTCCGGAAAATACGGTACTCGATTAATCGAACAAACCAATTGATAGAATACTCTATTACTAAAGTAATCGTTAGCTGCAGACTTACTGTTTATTAAACTAATACCAAGACTTACTATTTGTCTCATCAACAAGAAGCTGAGATTCTGAAAATAGAATTTCCTCCTTTGCAAAGCTCGACCTACATTGGATTAGTTTTGCTTCTTTTTTAAGTGAAGAATAATTAAGCGGCTCCTGCATTCCTTTATTTTTTTCTTTACTCAGCCCCCTGTGGAAGTGTGGAGACCCCCGGCCTTAAGCGACTGTTCACTGCAGTACAGGCTGGTCGTCGCCAAGCAGAGCTGATCTTGCAGCATGATTAGAGCTCAAAAGCAGCTCGTGCGAGCCAAGCGTTTATGACAGCTGACTACAACAAGCGCGCTCCCAAGCCGAGAGTCGCCGCTCGAGCAGAAAACATGAGCGCGGCGTTATGGAAGCGCGTTTTCAAAGCTGTGTTTGATTCCACATTCCTTTTAAAGGACTCGGGTATGTCATCTGTCACGAGGGTTCACTCGTATTAGGATGTTGTTGTTGCAATGCGTGTTGTTAGAGAGTGTGTGTGCAAAGTGCTTTCATCCTTTTGCTTGTTTCGGATTGACGCTTGCTTGATTGGATACATTAAAGATTAAAGATTAAAGTACCAATGATTGTCACACACACACTAGATGTGGTGAAATTTGTCCTCTGCATTTGACCCATCCCCTTGGGGAGCAGTGGGCAGCAGTGGCGCCGCGCCCGGGAATCATTTTGGTGATTTAATCCCCAACTCCAACCCTTGATGCTGAGTGCCAAGCAGGGAGGGAAACAGGTCCCATTTTTATAGTCTTTGGTATGACTCGGCTGGGATTTGAACTCCAACCTACCGATCTCAGGGCGGACACTCTAATACATTTAGCAGCCAAACTGGGCTGCTAAATGACATCTAGGGGTAAAGGCAGAGGGGGGCACACCTGGGACACCAGATGTCGCCGTTGAGCCCTCCGGAGGTGTCGTGGGCCTATCAACGAAACACCAGTGAAGGAGGGTGCCCACCTGAAGACCCCAGTGAAGCTTTTGCCCCTAACCCCCCACCCCCTACTCAACACTAACTGCTGATTAATCTGAGGGATTGTACTATCTAGTCCTATGAGCTCAACTAACATGAGGTTGTCAGGTACCTTCCCCGGTATTCTGTGTATTTTTTCATGAACCTTTCGTTGTTAGTCTCACTCGGCAGATTTGTGTGTTAGACTAATTGATTTTGAAACCTATCTGACTCAAACATTTTTTGGGTTGTTTTTTTACTTTTAATGAAAGCAGTTTTGTATTGAATTGTATCCCCAAATCCCTTTTAAACTCACCTGAATTAATGTCCATATACAAACCCCGTTTCCATATGAGTTGGGAAATTGTGTTAGATGTAAATATAAACGGAATACAATGATTTGCAAATCATTTTCAACCCATATTCAGTTGAATATGCTACAAAGACAACATATTTGATGTTCAAACTGATAAACATTTTTTTTTTTGCAAATAATCATTAACTTTAGAATTTGATGCCAGCAACACGTGACAAAGAAGTTGGGAAAGGTGTCAATAAATACTGATAAAGATGAGGAATGCTCATCAAACACTTATTTGGAAGATCCCACAGGTGAACAGGTAAATTGGGAACAGGTGGGTGCCATGATTGGGTATAAAAGTAGTATCCATGAAATGCTCAGTCATTCACAAACAAGGATGGGGCGAGGGTCACCACTTTGTCAACAAATGCATGAGCAAATTGTTGAACAGTTTAAGAAAAACCTTTCTCAACCAGCTATTGCAAGGAATTTAGGGATTTCACCGTAATATCATCAAAGGGTTCAGAGAATCTGGAGAAATCACTGCACGTAAGCAGCTAAGCCTGTGACCTTCGATCCCTCAGGCTGTGGTGCATCAACAAGCGACATCAGTGTGTAAATGATATCACCACATGGGCTCAGGAACATCTGTAAGTGCAAACTAAAACTCTCCTATGCAAGGCGAAAACCGTTTATCAACAACACCCAGAAACGCCGTCGGCTTTGCTGGGCCTGAGCTCATCTAAGATGGACTGACACAAAGTGGAAAAGTGTTCTGTGGTCTGACGAGTCCACATTGCAAATTGTTTTTGGAAACTGTGGCCGTCGTGTCCTCTGGACCAAAGAGGAAAAGAACCATCCGGATTGTTATAGGCGCAAAGTTCAAAAGCCATGATGGTATGGGGGTGTATTAGTGCCCAAGACATGGGTAACTTACACATCTGTGAAGGCGCCATTGATGCTGAAATGTACATACAGGTTTTGGAGCAACATATGTTGCCATCCAAGCAACGTTACCATGGACGCCCCTGCTTATTTCAGCAAGACAATGCCAAGCCACATGTTACATCAACGTGGCTTCATAGTAAAAGAGTGCGTGTACTAGACTGGCCTGCCTGTAGTCCAGACCTGTCTCCCATTGAAAATGTGTGGCGCATTATGAAGCCTAAAATACCACAACGGAGACCCCCGGACTGTTGAACAACTTAAGCTGTACATCAAGCAAGAATGGGAAATAATTCCACCTGAGAAGCTTAAAAAATGTGTCTCCTCAGTTCCCAAACATTTACTGAGTGTTGTTAAAAGGAAAGGCCATGTAACACAGTGGTGAACATGTCCTTTCCCAACTACATTGGCACGTGTTGCAGCCATGAAATTCTAAGTTAATTATTATTTGCAAAAAAAAAAAAAAAGTTTATGAGTTTGAACATCAAATATGTTGTCTTTGTAGTGCATTCAACTGAATATGGGTTGAAAAGGATTTGCAAATCATTGTATTCCGTTTATATTTACATCTAACACAATTTCCCAACTCATATAGAAACGAGGTTTGTACTTTCATATTATAGGAAATGTTAAAGTCCCCACATTGTACTGTTTTTCGACAATTTTGAGTAATTTCCAGAGGTCTCACAACGAGTACTGTTTTTTTTGGTACTGGTTCCTGATTAGGTCAATCCATGAGGACCGTGAAGATTCTAGATATAATATACACTCAATGACAGCTAACGTAAGCTATCCAAATTGCTATTATTAGCTAACAACACCTAAAGCTAATGCATGTGTTACGTACGTATGTAATTACGTCAAATATGATTTGCCAGAGCGGCTAGGAGACCCCGAGATAAACGAGCGGTATACAATGGATTGATGGATGACCTAAAAGGACAGATAAAAAAATAAACTTTTTTTTTTTTACTCAGGACTACCCGCGTGCCGGATTTTGGACGCTTGCGTGCCGGAACTGGCACGCGGACCGTATTTTGGGGACCCCTGTGATAGAATATATACTCAATTACCACTAACGTAAGCTATCCAAATTGTTATTATTAGCTAGCAACACCTAAAGCTAATGCGCGTTCATGTGTTACGTATGTACGTAATTACATCAAATAGGATTTGCCAGAGCGGCTAGGAGACCCCGAGAGTAACAAGCGGGTAGAACATGGATTGATGGATGGGCTAAAAAGGACAGATTAAACAAATAATAATAACAACATAATTGTTTTTTTTACTCGAGACTACCGGCGGGCCGGATTTTGGACGCTGGCGGGCCGTATCTAGCCCGCGGGCCATAGTTTGGGGACCTCTGTTCTAGACTAAGAATAATGCTATCAGTCATTTTTATCTAGCTTACCGACGTAATTATGACACCTCCCCCTCAGTTCAGCGTCACTGCTACACATTGAAGTCACCTTTCAATAATGACAAATAAGGAAGCAACCCCACACAAAGTTTGGAACACAATATTTCCTCCTCAAAAGTTCCTCAAAGTCACGCACGCTGCGTCAGTTTGAAGTGAACTCACTTTACTCACGACGAGTCACGACCGCTTTTTATCAACCGTCCTCCGAGTGATCCATTAATCCACAGGCCAGTATTAATCCACTCCAAAAAGTAAACAATTGAGGTAGTATAATAATGCATGAAGTTGCTTTGAAGCAAGATAGCATCCACTGTGACTGACAGGTCTCTGGATGACGTCTGACATCACTCCATTGTGCATGTCAACAAACACATCTTGCTTATTAAATGTGCTTCCATTCCTTCTGTCTCTTGACTACAAACTGTGCGATTGAGCGTTACACTTGGTCACTGAGTCTTTTTATTTTATTTATATAATACACACTACACACACATACATATGGAGCTGTCAACATTCGTATGTGTGGCTTCCGGTCCGTCACTCAAATACGTCTGTGTGCAACATAAACACAAATAATTACTATTGTTACAAAATACACACCCACATTACATGCTAAGTGATTGTATTGATTTATATGATCAATCAATCAATCAATCAATGTTTATTTATATAGCCCTAAATCACAAGTGTCTCAAAGGGCTGCACAAGCCACAACGACATCCACGATATATCCGTGATATATTTGATATATTATGTAAAAGGTCTGTGTTTTGCACATGCATGTCATGTATAAATAATATTTCCAGCTGAGTGTAATTGTAATGAATAGAAATAGAGTGATGGATCTGTGTGGTCTTTACAAGAAGATGACATAACTGCATTTCACCTTACACTGCACACATAGTTGACTAGTTTAGGACATAAGAAAACAGCTGTTTATAAAAGACTTCCTGCTCTGAGATGTTACAGTACATCATGTTGGAGGTGTGCTCATAGAAATGCTAATTAAAATGCACATCTTTATTTCCGGCAGCACGGTGGAAGAGGGGTTAGTGCGTCTGCCTCACAATACGAAGGTCCTGAGTAGTCGTGAGTTTAATCCCGGCCTCGAGATCTTTCTGTGTGGAGTTTGCATGTTCTCCCCGTGACTGCGTGGGTTCCCTCCGGGTACTCCGGCTTCTTCCCACCTCCAAAGACATGCACCTGGGGATAGGTTGATTGGCAACACTAAATTGGCCCTAGTGTGTGGATGTGAGTGTGAATGTTGTCTGTCTATCTGTGTTGGCCCTGCGATGAGGTGGCGACTTGTCCAGGGTGTACCCCGCCTTCCGCCCGATTGTAGCTGAGATAGGCTCCAGCGCCCCCCACGACCCCGAAGGGAATAAGCGGTAGAAAATGGATGGATGGATCTTTATTTCCACAAATTACATATAGTACCGATAAGAGTACTGATAAATACCGATATCAATAAGGGTATTGCACCCATAGAATCTAAACAATACCCATCCTTACCCAATAGTCTCTTGTGGAGTTTGTTGTTTGAATCTCACCTTGATGCAGGAGTTTAGACTCTTTAAAAGTGCTTACGACAACACAACCTTTTAGAGGTGTCTTTAGCTGTGACGCTAACGAGCTGTGTTTTTTATGAACTATAAAAAATGATAATTCCTAAAATGAATTAATATATTTTTAATTAAACTGTGTTATACATTTATTTTCTATATGATTACAATAATTTTTCAAGTATTTTCCCAAGTACACATCTCTAGATTTGCACATTTCCTGATCATATACAGTGAAGGACGTTGACACGAGGCTGCCGCTACACACGCTCCTGTCGGCTTAGTGCGTATGCAAACTTACCAGATTTGCACTGAAGGAATCCATCATAGAAACTGGACGAGGCAGTGCTGAGTATTTGTTTCCTAAGCAAGTATTTCCTGTCTGCTTCAGTATGCAAACAAGGCTGAAGGGGGTCTATATCTGTTTGTCAGCAAAGTCGCCTATTTGACGTTTCCAGAAACATTTTTCTATGCTGGACAATCTACAGCCGGTGTAATGTATTTAATGTGTGTGTGACGTGTTATTCTAGCTCACAGGACTATACAGAAGTATCAAACTGAGAGGAGGCTAATTGGGAACAGGTGGGTGCCATGTTGGGTATAAAAGCAGCATCCATGAAATGCTCAATCATTCACAAACAAGGATGGGGCGAGGGTCACCACTTTGTGTACAAATGCGTGGGCAAATTTTCCAACAGTTTAAGAACATTTCTCAACAAGCTATTGCAAGGAACTTAGGGATTTCACCATCTGTGGTCTGTAATATCATCAAAAGTTTCACAGAATCTGGAGAAATCACGGCAAGATCAACATTGAATGCCCGTGACCTTCGATCTATCAGAAGGTACTGCTTCAAAAAGTGACATCTGCGTGTAAAGGATATCACCACATGGGCTCAGGAACACTTGAAAAAAACACTGTCAGTAACTACAGTTTTCACTACATCTGTAAGTGCAAGTTAAAACTCTACTATGCAAAGCGAAAGCCATTCATCCACAACACCCAGAAACGCAGCCGGCTTTGCTGGGCCCGAGCTCATCTAAGATGGACTGATGGAAAGTGGAAAAGTGTTCTGTGGTCTGACGAGACCACATTTCAAAATTTTTTGGGAAACTGTGGACGTCGTGTCCTCCGGACCAAACAGGAAAAGAACCATCCGGATTGTTCTAGGCGCAAAGTTTAAAAGCCAGCATCTGTGATGGTATGGGGGTGTATTAGTGCCCAAGGCATGGGTAACTTACATATCTGTGAAGGCACCATTAATGCTGAAAGGTACATAGAGGTTTTGGTGCAACATATGTTGCCATTGACAAAACGTCTTTTTAATGGACGCCCCTGCTTATTTCAGCAAGACAATGCCAAGCCACATTCTGCACGTGTTACAACTGTATAGTAATGCTCTGCCAAATGATGGGGGATTATATATACAAGCTCAAAAACATATTGTTTTGACAAAACGTATTGTGATCAAACTTTTATAGTCAAAGTATTGCACATTTATAAGAGCTTTTCCTGGAAGAAGATAGGTGCATGTACTTCACAAACCGTATTTTTTGGACCATAGGGCGCACCGGATGATAAGGCACACTGCCGATGAGCGGGTCTATTCAGGTCTATTTTCATACAAAAGGCGCATTAAAGGGGTCATACTATGATATTTCTACATTTAAATATCTTCCTTGTAATGGCGTTTTTTTTGTCCAAATGTTGCATAGATGATGTTTTACAGACCATCTTCAAGCCGCTTTCTGACCGTGTCTTCAGGATTAACTTTTTTTTAGCACCCGTACTAGGAGGTATTTGATAACATTTTTATGTGAATAATTCTCCTCTCTTTCTTGCTGTCCAAAAAGCGTTATTGTACATTTTATGCATTTTTTTTCTGAGAGTATCCTCACTTGCTTTGTCATTTTATTCCTCTAAAGCCCAAAACTGCTCGGTGTCCGTCAATATCACGGGCATGGCGCGTGGCTCCAGGCTGTCTACTGTGAAGCCAGAGGGTCGGAGAAGCAACGTGAGCACGATAAGAACGTCCCGGTCGGCCTTCTCTTGGCTCAGCGCACACTAACACCCTGTTTAAAGTCACATACACACCCCTTGCAGTTCACTTCAATCCTTGGGAAATCAAATCAAGCTTTCCTAAACGATCCAATCAAGGCCTAGATGTCGCCTTGTGATCTCTCCAAGTGGTGACGAGAACTTCTCTATTTTCCCGTCAAACGTAATTGTTATTCCAGCTGAAAAAAAACATGCATTGACAAACTCTGTGAGCACTTCAGCGTACAGACCCAAACTAGAGTCTCAGGTAAAAAAAAAAAGTATTTACTCACTCTACCAGGGATATTCAACTAAATTGTTTTGGAGGCTACATTTCCAGAAAGCTAAGGACCGGGGGACCGGACTTCTCCCTTCGGTCCATGTACGTTGCGGTCATTCGTTTTTCCTTTGGAATAGAAAAATAATGACATAAATCCATTTCCCCTGTTTTTTGGTTTGATAATAAAAAACGAAAAACAGATCGTTATCCATTATCCATAATCTATTATCCGAATGTGTTAATGTGTTTTAAAATCAGAAATATTCTAGCGATTTTATCCCCAAACATGTCTTCCTCCTTAAGCGTTAGCCTTTTGTTTCCTTTAAAAAGGATATAACTGGTTGAACCCGTTTCTCAGTAGGAATTGTTACGGTCCGTGTACTTCCCGTTCATTCGATTTCGAATTCTCCAATGCAAATCAAAAAACACATTTTGGGCCATGTTTTCTATTTTTATTTCTGAAACAACTGGACAACTATTTAATGACACTTTTTTAAAACGACAATAGGAATCCTGCTGAACAAAGGTGTTACCGTTATGCTAAAAACATGCTAAACGCGAAGGAAAAGCTAAAATACTGCAATTTGTCAGCACACAGATAAAAATGTATTTTTGCATTTTGGATTAATTTTTTTTAGATTTTTGTGTTTATCTGGAAAAATAAAAATCCATAATAAGAAAACAGCACAAAATCCAATTTTATGCCAGTATTTTTATGAAAAGCAACAATTTTTTGTTTGTTTTAAAATATGCCATATATAATGAAAATCGAAAAAAGGCCTTTCAGAATTTTTTGATTTTCGTTTCAGAATTGGAACTAGAATGAATGGAAGGTACACAGACCCAGTCCGTGTACAAATCAAAAAACAAAGTTGGGGCCGTTTTTCGATTGTTACTATATATGGCAGATTTGAAAACAAACAAAAAAAGGGTTGATTCTCATGAAAATATTGCCATAAAATTGGATTTTGTGCTGTTTTTCTTTTATAGATTTTTATTTTTCCAGATAAACACAATAATCGAGTTCATGCTAATCCAAAATGCAAAAAGGCATGTTTATCTGTGTGATGACAAATTGAACCGGAAGCAGTATTTTAGCTTTTCCTTTGCGTTTAGCATGTTTTTTTTTAGCATGACAGTAAGAACTTTGTTGAGCAGGAGTCCTATTGTCCTTTTAAAAAAGTGTCATTAAGCACAGTACAATTCATCAAGCGGTGCGGCTTCATAGCTTACCAAAGTCGTACTAAAACGTACGGAATCATTTTGGTTGTGCTTACCGACCTCAAAGCTATTTTATATGGTACATGTTGAAATGATAAGTGTGACCAGTGTGATGGCAGTCACACATAAGAGATACGTGTAGACTAGAGATGCGCGGTCTGCGTTCACACCCGCGGAGTCCGCGGATGAATGACGGAAAAAATAGATTTTAAATAGATTCGGGCGGGTGGCGGTTGAACCAATTCGGAAATATATATACATAGTAAATGTATAAAGAGAATCCTATGCGTCCCAGCAACAATTGTGTGCCGCAAGTGAGCGCTCCTTCAGTGCAGCAGGGCGCATTTTAGAGGCCAGGCGCTCTCGCCTGAATCCTGGCACTGTAGGTGCCATTTTATTCCTGCATAGTGCTAAAAAAAAAAAGTAAGTAGACATACGGTTGGATATGTTAAACGAATTAGTCTACGTTACTTAGGCTGTACCAAATAAGCCCATGTCTAACGTATATTGAGTTCGGTCAGCTGAATAATTGTAATGGTTACGTGTTGTTTGGGCGCACTACAATGCAAAGGAATTAAGGCAATTGCGTTGTTTATTGTGTTTTTTTTTCTATTGGAGATATACTACTGTGTGTTAACTATTTGGCCTCGCTTTAAAGTGAAGCGCATCTCCGATTGGCTACTTAGCCTGCTTTGTTCGTCGCGACCATCTATTTTCATTATAATTCAATTATTATTATTTATTTAATTTATTTTTGTTTAAATAGGGATGACATACATATATTATTTAACCTCACTAATGCCTTGCATCGTCTATATTAGATATATAACAACAGGCTGGTGGCGGGTGGGTGTGGTTTTGATAAAATGTTGGTTCGGGTGGATGGCGGGTGGATGACGACTTTTGTGATGCGGTTGCGGATGAAATAATTGCCTATCCGCGCATCTCTAGTGTAGACTGCAATATGATGGCAGTCATACATAAGAGATACGTGCAGACTGCAATATGACTCAAGTAAACAACACCATCATTTTATATGTTCCATTGAAAATATAGAACATTACACGCGGGGTTCAAAAATCTATCAAAATGTTTTAGTACGACTTTGGTAAGTTATGAAGCCGCACCGCTTGGTGGATTGTACTGTGCTTCAACATACGAGTATTATTATGGTGTGTGTCTAAGGTAAGACATATTATCTGGCAATTTGTTTCGCAATATTATGCAAAAGCAACTTTTATTACATTCTGGTACCTGTTGACTGTATTTGGGATCTGCATTAGTCCTGAAAAATTGTGCGCGTCCGCCTTTGCCTAGATTCTTCTTTTTCTCTATCTTCTTGTTATGGGACATTCATCCTCCACTGTTGCCATTTCTTATATAAAGTAGTGTAAAGATTAGGGGTGTAACGGTATGCGTATTTGTATTGAATCGTTTTGTTAAACTTCACACACTTCCTTCCACAACCACACACATAGACCTCTTACGTCACAGCACTACGGCAACTCTGGAGGGACAAAACTCCTCCTCCTTACCTAACAGTCTCCGGTAACTTGGGACACCCTGAACTGTTTGTTACATAAGCAGCGACCGGGCTACAATAGACTGACCATACGTCCTCTTTTCACCGGACATGTCCTCTTTTGCGGGGCTGTCACACAGCTAATGTTTTAAAGGCCCACGGCACTTTCTAAAAATACTATTAAAATAAACAATAAACAAAAACATAACAAAAGTGAATATAAAAAAGCTTGAAGGTTAAATGTAATTTAGAAAAAGTTGCAATGTTGACTAATAAAACAAAGCTGTTTTTTCTTTTTCTTTTAAACTATCATTGCTTAAAACATAATATTGAATCAAAATCAAAGTTATTTTAAATTATTGACCTATCCAAGGATCTGATTACTTCACATCAAATATTCAAATAAGAAAAATATTTTTGGTGGAAGATTTTGCAAATTTGGTAAATAAATAATCAAAAATGTTATACTTTGTTGTTTTCTTACTGTACCGAAAATTAACCGAACTGTGACCTCTAAGCCGAGGTACGTACCGAACCAAAATTTTTGTGTACCGTTACACCCCTAGTAAAGATTGTACTTATATCTGTCAGTAAACTCGCCATGAAAGCGCTTAAACATACCGGTGTAGTGAGTTTACATTATTCACCCAAGGAACATTATTATTAGAGAGTTCCAGTCGAACAGGTTTTCATTGGACACATTTCCGGCGTTGTTATTGCACTAGTGAGCCACGGATGAGAAGATGCTGCTTCGTTATTGATTTAAGTAAAGTCTGAATGTCATTAAACCAGTTAGCTCCATCTTTTGACACTTCTTCCACTCCCATCCTTGCACGCTACACCGCTACAACAAAGATGACGGGGTGAAGACGCTGTCGAAGGTGAGCCAAGTAAATAAGACCGCCCACAAAACGGCGCATCCTGAAGCAACTGTCACAAAGCGACTTGGAAATGATCTGTAAAATATAATCTAGGCAACATTTTGACCAAATAACCACCATTACATGTTATGTAGACCACAAGGAAGTGTTTTCAATTCAGAAAAAAATGTATAATAGTATGACCACTTTAATGCGCCTTATAATCCGGTGCACTTTCTGTATGAAAATAGACCTGAATAGACCCGCTCATTGGCAGTGCGCCTTTTAATATTGTTAATTGGATCTTTTTATTAACCAGAAGTAACACAAACTGCCATTGCTAAGCTAACACACACAAGCGTGCTGCTGCTCTCTGGGCGCCGATGTCACACGTCACTTGGCAACAGGCACCACCTTTTAAAGGCATACACACACGCTCTGCTCGAATATGAAACGTCTTTCAACTGCATATGCTTGATGTTTTTATTTTTATTTTTTTCCCCCCAAAGTAAGGGATTAATTACTTCCTCTAGTAATTATTACATTTATGAAAGAGTACTTCTGTTAGCAATTCAATTACTTTTTTTCGGCAACGCAACGAGTATCTATTTGAAAATAATTTTCCAAACACTGATCATGCCATTTATGATAAAATAAAAAGAAGCACAGTGGAGTAACATTGCTAAAGTAGTCGCTCTGCACACCACCAATATGTGTGCATAAAAAAGCCTGCGTTTATCCACCTGACTTACTGAAAATATAGTCTATTTTATTCAGAGAAGTATTGTATTCAAGTTTTAAGTTTGCACTTTACTAACCTCAAGATGTTGGAGATAAGTATTTGTTTTAACACGCAATGTTATATTTTTGTTAACAGAAGTATTTTATTCAAAACAAAAGTATTTCCTCCCAAAATAAAGTTCTTTGAAAATTATTCCATGAAAAGTAAAATTTATATTCGGTCTAAGAAACAAAAACATTATTCAAGTTACAATTTTGCAAGTGTAAGGCGCTGTATGTGCAGTGTCAGTTTTTGATAAAATAATAGAAACAAAAATGTTTGGAGTTAACTCTGTCATTTGTATTCATTGATTTTTTTAAAGGGGAACAGCCCTTTTTTGGGAAATGTTGCCTATTGCGTACACAATCATCATGAAAGACATGACAATGGATGTATTTTTATTAATGCATTCTAACTAGTAAATAAATGCGATCACAAGTCTGCTTACAATGGAGCCTATAGAAACCGCTGTAATCCGCCTATAAAGCCCTTAAAAAAACAGCCAAACACCTTCATCAAGGTTGTATATACTTGCTGCAAGTATATAAACAATACAGTAACGGGCACATTTATAATAACATTTAATATTTACGTAATTTGTTCATTTTAAGCACATACGGCGCATTCATTTCAACATCGCATCACTATGTTTACTTTTTTTTCAACAACATGACTGATTATTACTCACTGCAGACTTCATGAGAGCCAAAACACATAATAAAACCTCACTTGCTGTACAATGTCTGCTGTCATTAGAATGCCGACTGCTCAGATGTTCATATATTCCCGTTTAGATGAAGAATGACTCATAATCCTTGCGTAGAAAAAGCTTCTTTTTGTATTGTTCTCGCCATTCCCGGGTCTAAATTGGCTGTCAATGTGTGCTTGTCTGATTATGTCTTCATCCTTTTACCATCCAGGTGAGAGGCATGATTTATGAGCTGCATTAAAGTCTAACTAACAAGGAAACGAGGAAGCAGCTGATCAGTCAATCATGTCAACAGTGGCACACAAGCTCGTGATCATGGCGCTATATTTATAGGACTATTGTCCGTCTGCGTTAGCGCTTATAATAACAATATCAATAATACTTAATATTTGTCACGACCAGAACTGGACTCTGAACACAGATGCAGGATTTGAGAAACAGTTGTTTATTCTCACAAGGGGGGGGGGGGGGGGGGGGGGGTCCAAAAACGGGAGAAACAAAACAGGCTATCAAAACAGATCTGACCTGACCACTAAACTAACAAAAATATCAACAACTCAAAACGCTTCGGCTATGGAGGGAAAAAGGGACTAAGAACAAAAACTACCAAATGCAACAAAAGGCGCTCCAACGGAGGTGATGCTAATCTTACCTGAGAAAACTTACAAACCAAAATACTCCCGTGGATCCAAAAGGTACACAAAACGTGGCTATGGCTGAAGACAAGACTGTGGCAAAGGAACGCTGGAGGTACGCACATGAAGATACGAAACACTCTGGCACAGGACAGAAGGAGTATGAGACATTTATACACATGAGGGAGGGTGACACAGGTGAGCGCAATCAGGCAATCAGGAAAGACGTCAGACCAGTGAAACAGGAGGAAGGGCAAGTGACCTGAAACGAGAGGGAGAGTCAGCATTTTAAAATAAAACAGGGGAGACAAAACAACATGAAACCAGACAAAACCCAGGCCAGACTTCACCTAGGTGTGACAATATTCAAGTCACCGAATGGAGTATTGATGATGCTTTTTGAATGGTTATTTATTGAGTTTTATGGGCGGAATGGAGGACTTCCCATTGGGTCAACTTTTATTTATATGTATTTATGAGTTAGAATGAATTTTAAAAAAGTGCAGTTCCCTTTTAAAAAGTAGGGAAGAAAATCATGTATCTAATTGTTTGGTGAAAAAATTGGAGATTTTATTTTTGGGCCTACCTTCCCCTTAAGGAGGCTCCAGCTGACACGGGAGTTGCACGGTGGTGAGTACGGTGTTAGCAGGCATGGCTGCACAGAAGCAAACTTCAGTCTGCTCCGACTGTATTTCAGCCTTCATTAGTTGCCGGTTTGCTGCTGCAGTCCCTGCCCACCAGAGGTTATTACCTTGCCCGTATTTTAGGTGTTTCCTCAGCGGCTGGGATTTATCCTAAATCATTGTGTCGTGTCAACAAACATTATTCAAGTTTAGAATTTACTGAGGTTGGAGTTGCTCAAGTTTAGGGTGGCTGGCTGATGAGCTCCAACATAAGATCAGAGGGTAGGTCCAGCTTGCTAGCATTACTCCTTTTGGGGAGAATATCTGAATAATTAATTACCTTTGGAAATAATATAATTTTTACAGTGGTACCTCAGTTTTCATACGCCCCGTTTTTGAATAAGGCTGCAAAATAACCCACCACAGAACCAAATAAAGTTGTAGCATACAGTAATAGTGTACCGTATTTTTCGGACCATAGGGCATACCGGATTAAAAGGCGCACTGCCAATGAGCGGGTCTATTCAGGTATTTTGTCATACAAAAGGCGCACCAGATTATAAGGCGCATTAAAGGGATCATATTATGATTTTTTTCTAAAATGAAAACACTTCCTTGTGGTCTTCATAATATGTAATGGTGGTTCTTTGGTCAAAATGTTGCATAGATTATGTTTTCAGAATCAGAATAGTTTTATTGCCATTGTTTGAGAACGGGTTCACAAACTAGGAATTTTTCCTGGTGCAATCGTGCAACATAAAACACATATAACACATATTTGGTAATAAAAAAGAGCTGTAACTGAGCTATCAGATCATGTTATAGACTTAGAAGGAATTCAAGGAATTCAAGGAGCTACTGTTAGGAGTTATTGTTCATTTGCCTGATGGCCGAGGGGAAAAAACTGTTCAGGTGGCGGGAGGTGTGGGTCTGGATGGACCGTAGTCTCCTGCCTGAGGGGAGACAGGAGAATAGTGTGTGTCCAGGGTGAGAAGAGTTAGCTGTGATCCGACCCACACCCCTCCTGGTCCTGGAGGAGAACAAGTCCTGGAGGGATGGGAGCTTGCAGCCAATCACCTTCTCAGCAGCATGTACGATGCGCTGCAGTCTATGCTTATCCTGGACTGTGGCGCCGGGGAACCACACTGTGTTGGAGGAGGTCAGGATGGACTCTATGATGGCTGAGTAAAACTGCGCCAGCATCTCGGTCGGCACCTTAAGTTTCCTCAGCTGCCGCAGGAAGTACATCCTCTGCTGCACCTTCTTGATGAGGGAGCTGATGGTCGGCTCCCACTTGAGGTCTTGGGTGATGGTGGTGCCCAAGAAACGGAAGGAGTCCACAATGGGGATGGGGGTGGAAGAGTCAATCAGGGTGAGGGGGGATGGTGGGGCTGTGACTTTCCTGAAGTCCATGATCATCTCCACTGTTTTCTGGGCGTTCAGCTCCAGGTTGTTGAGGCTGCATCAGGACGTCAGCCGGTCCACCTCTCTCCTGTAGGCGGACTCATCGCCATCCGAGATGAGCCCGATGAGGGTGGTGTCATCCGCAAACTTGAGCAGTTTTACGGATTGGTGACTGGAGGTGCAGCAGTTTGTATACAGGGAGAAGAGCCAGGGGGAGAGTACACAGCCCTGAGGAGTACCAGTGTTCGTGGTTCGACTGTCCGAGACAGTCTTCCCCAGCCGCACGTGCTGTCTTCGGTCTGTCAGGAAGTCATTGATCCAACTGCAGAGGGAGTCGGGCACGCTGAGCTGGTAGAGCTTGTCTCGTAGCAGCCCAGGGAGGATGGTGTTGAAGGCAGAGCTGAAGTCCACAAACAGGATCCTAGCGTAGGTTCCTGGGGAGTCCAGATGCTCCAGGATGAAGTGGAGGGCCAGGTTCACTGCATCATCCACAGACCTGTTGGCTCTATAGGCGAACTGCAGTGGGTCCAGGAGGGGGGCGGTGATGTCCTTGAGGTGGGGCAGGCAGGACCAAGTGCTCAAAGGACTTCATGACCACAGACGTCAGCGCGACCGGCCTGTAGTAATTTAGTCCTGTAATCCGTGCTTTCTTGGGGACAGGGACAATGGTGGACGTCTTAAAGCAGGACGGCACGCGGCATAGCTCCAGAGAGGTGTTAAAATTGTCAGTGAAGACAGGAGCCAGCTGATCCGCACAGTGTCTGAGAGTGGAGGGGGAGACACCATCCGGCCCGGGGGCCTTCCGCGTATTCAGCTTCAAGAACTGCCGGCATACATCCTCTTCTTGGATGGAGAGTGCCTTTACAGTCCTATGATGTTCTTGGAGTCCTGTGATGTCCTTGGAGTCCTTTAACTCCTTTAATGAAATGCTGGCATTGGTGGGGAGGGTGATGGTGGGGGGAGCAGGGCTTTGATGAGCTGAAGGCCGTTCACGACGACAGTAATGTGTGTTGAGGCCCTGAGCGAGAGTCCGGTCATTCAGGGCCTGGGGGGTTTTGGGCTTAAGGCGTAAGGGCCCTTAGACCTCTCCAAACGGCCGCAGAATCATTGGAGCGGAACTGTTCCTGTAGACAGTTAGAGTACATAGATTTAGCTTTCTCCACTTCCCTGTTGAAGTGGTACTTCGCTTCTCTGTATGTACTCCGGTCCCCGCTTCTCCACGCAGCCTCCTTCTTCTTGCGCAGCTGTCGGAGCTTGGGTGTGAACCAGGGCTTGTCGTTGTTATAACAAACCCTGGTGCGCGTTGGAATGATGCGCGCCTCATTGAACTGTATGTATGAGGTCACAGTGTCCGTGTACTCGTCCAGATTGTCCGTGGCCGCTCCAATTTCCTCCCAGTCTGTCGTCTCCCAACAAGCACGCAACTCGTCCACAGACTCGGCGGTGAAATACTTAATGGTCCTCATAACAGGTTTAGCCAGTTTCAGTCTCTGTCTGTATGAAGGGATTAAGTGCACCATCACGTGATCTGATAGTCCAAGAGCAGCGCGCGGGACTGCATGAAAAGCCTTGTTCAATGTAGTGTAGCAGTGATCCAGAGTGTTCTCCTCTCTGGCCGGGCATTTAATAAACTGTCTATACTTTGGTAATTCCTGGCTCAAATTTCCCTTGTTAAAGTCACCGAGCACGATAACAAGAGAGTCAGGAAAAGACCGTTCCACATGTAAGATCTCTCTTGCAAGCGCGCGCTGAGCGTCACGCACGTCCGCGCCGGGCGGGATGTAAACAGCCACCAGAATGAATGAAACAATCTCACGCGGTGAGTAAAAGGGCTTAGGGACGGCGTGGCGAAGTTGGTAGAGTGGCCGTGCTGGTTACAGGGTTTCAATCCCCACCTTCCACCATCCTAGTCACGTCCGTTGTGTCCTTGGGCAAGACACTTCACCCTTGCTCCTGATGGCTGCTGGTTAGCGCCTTGCATGGCAGCTCCCGCCATCAGTGTGTGAATGTGTGTGTGAATGGATGAATGTGGAAATACTGTCAAAGCGCTTTGAGTACCTTGAAGGTAGAAAAGCGCTATATAAGTATAACCCATTTATTTATCATTTACAGTGGATGAAGATATATTCCAGAGAAGTGGAGGAGTGTTTGGAAATCACTGTCACATCTGTACACCAGCAGTTGTTGACAAAGAAGCAGACTCCACCGCCTCTTTTTTTGCCGGAGAGCGTCGCGTCTCTGTCTGCGCGGAGAAGATGAAAGCCATCCAGTTGCACCGCGCTGTCAGGGACACTTGCGCTCAGCCATGTCATGTTTTACAGACCATTTTCAAGTAGATTTCTGAGCGTCTCTTCAGGATGCGCCGTTTTGTGGGCGGTCTTATTTACGTGGCTCACCTTTGACAGCGTGCAAGGACGGTAGTCGAAGAAGTGTCAAAAGATGGCGCTAACTGTTTAAATGACATTCAGACTTTACTTAATAACGGAGCAGCATCTCCTCATCCGTGGCTCAATAATGCAACATCAACGCCGGAAAAGTGTCCCGTGAAAAACCGTCCGACCGGAACCCTCTAATAACTAAAGTTCCGTGGGTGAATTATGTAAACTCACTACAGTTTTTAGCGCTTTGATAGCTAGTCTACTGACAGATATAAGTAAGAACTTTACCCTACTTTATATTACAAATGGCAACAGTGGAGGATGAATGTCCCATAAGAAGGTAGATAAAAAGAAGAAGCTTATGACTACGGTGTCGGCACGGACTACAATTGAGGATGCGCACACATTTTCAGGACTTATGCAGATCCCAAACACACATCAGCAGGTACCAGAAGGTAAGAGAAGTTGGTTTTGCATAACATTGCGAAACAAAACACCAGATAATGTCTGCTAATAGGTGCCATTTTGCGGTCCTTATACACGCACCATAATAATACTTGTATGTAGGGATGATGTTCGTTAAGAAATTATCGAGTTCGAGCCCATTATCGAATCCTCTTATCGAACCGATTCCTTATCGAATCTCTTATCGAATCCAGATAGGTTGTTGTGTGTGCACTGAGTTACAAAAGCCATAGATGTTATATGACTGGGCTGGCACGCTGTTTATATGGAGGAAAAGCGGACGTGACTGAGGACAGACAGCATGCGGCCGTTATAGGGTGAAGGTTTCAGGTGAGAGAAGAGGCTAAAGGCACACCCCTAGTGAACATATAGTGCTGCTATGTGCGTTGTAAATACAAAAATTGCCGACAATCACATCACCGACATGGACGAGGTGCCGCTCACTTTCGACATCCCGGTGAAGCACACTGGAGAAGAGGGGATCAGCACGGTAGCGAATCGATACGCACAACGAGGCAAGAGAAGTCGGCTTTTACTGTTGTGCTAACTTGCTATGCTAATGGACAACAAGACTGACTTTGAAAATGAGGAGAGGGAATCTGGCGTGTTTGATGGAGAACTTGCCCAGCTGTTCATTTCGGACACAGAAGATGAGGACTTTGATGGATTTGTGGATGAGGATGGATCAAAAAATAATGTGAGTACATTGATAAATACTTCAATAAAGTACAACCCAACTCAGCTTTGCTCCTGCTGCCTTTTTAAAACAGCGTCCATGCATGCTAGCGTATGTTTTAAGATAGTGTAAATTTAACCCTGCCTGCGCCCAAAAATATGCTGTGCTTTATTTATGCGTTAAATACAGAAATAGCACCCGTAACTGACATGGCACCTTTTAATACGGTGCACCCTATGGTCGCGAAAATACGGTATAGTGGCTTCGATAACGGGAACAGGTTCTCAAAAAGGGATTCGAATCCATGGAATCGGTTCTTTTCTTATTGAACAATCGGGAGAACCGGTTTCGAACATCATCCCTACTCGTATGTTTAATGCGTCGACAATCCATCAAGCGGTGCGGCTTCATAGCTTACTGAATTCAGTCATACTAAAAACATTGTGTCAGATTTTTGTAGCGCAGTGTCAATCAAAACCGTGTTTGTAAAAGTCTAATTAATACATTACTCATATAGTAATGTATTAGATTAGATTCCGGTTCAGCAAAGCACTTCCGGAGAAATGAAAGGCCATGACATCTGTATGTGTGGATTTACTGTTTTCCATAGACAGTTTGTGCTGAAGCCTGATCTGTGTTTTAGTGGTTTCTTGTGCACACACCTGCTGACACGAGTCCTGCACATGTTGCTGGAGGCTGCCTGTATCGACCTAATGTGATTATCACATTGCATGCATTGGAACTGCTATTGGTAAGAGAGAAATGTCCGGTATTTGACATGTGCAGTCGTGGGATCTTTTAGCGGTAAAACAGTTGGACAAAATAACTCCCCCGCTTCTGTTCTTTTTTTGAACTTTTGCCATGCAGTGTTTTGTGGTCCTTAATGTAAGGAGGGAGGGTTACGTGGAAAATCATCCATGGCAAACCTTTTTCCTCAAGATTTCCGATAATAATTTAAAGGGGAACTGCACGTTTTGGGGGGAATTTTGCCTATCATTGACAGTTTTAATGTAAGACAAGCACTTTTTGTGCATTCCAATTTGTAAATAAATGAAATCAAAAGTCCGCTGACAAGGTAGCCTACGGAAGTCGCTCTATTCTGCCTCTAAAGCGCTCTAAAAAACATCCAAAAAATTCCATCACGGTTTTATGTACATGTTATATACAGTATGTAAGGTAATAACGGGCATATTTATACTAACATTCAGTGATGGGCGGTAAAGAGCTACATGTAGCTAAGCTATGTAGCTTAACCAAATTTTCCAGGAGCTTGGCGGTAGCTTTGCTACTATTTTAAAGAGTAGCTTTTCCTGTAGATTAGCTACTTTCAGACCTATGTAGCTTACATCAAAGCTACAAAAAGAGAAAATGTGTTTTCAGCACCTTGAGTTGTTGTTAGTTTCTGTTGCCATGACTGCAGCTTGCTCACACCTGCCTCTGGTTAGTGTTCGGGATGCGCACCTGTTGCCCGGGTGCTAATCAGAGGGCTATTTAATCTATGCGCTGGCCTCACTCGGCCTGGCTTGCTAATTTGCTTATATGCAACAGTTAACGACTACTTCGATTCCTGCTAGCTTTCACAAAATGCTATTTTTGCTTGCTAGCTCCCACGCTAGTCCCTTTGTTTTTGTCTTCCGTGCTATGAGCACGTTTTTGTTGTTCCTGTCTGATTTATTGGCTTGAATACATCATTTTCCTATCTGCACGTTGTGTCCGAAGCCGTCTGCATCCCTGGGAGAACAACCACGCACCACGATGCGACCAGGTCGTTACACGAAGACCTCCATGAAAAATAAAAACAAAGGACCCAGATTTCCCTCGCCTGGACGCGGGTCACCGGGGCCCCCCTCTGGATCCAGGCCCGGAGGTGGGGCACGATGGCGAGCGCCTGTTGGCTGGGCCTGTCCCCATGGGCCCCGGCCGGGCACAGCCCGAAGAGGCAACGTGGGTCCCCCCTCCAATGGGCTCACCACCCATAGCAGGGGTCATAGAGGTCGGGTGCGATGTGAGCTGGGCGGCAGCCGAAAGCAGGGCACTTGGCGGTCGGATCCTCGGCTACAGAAGCTAGCTCTTGGGACGTGGAATGTCACCTCACTGGGGGGGGAAAGAGCCTGAGCTAGTGCGCGAGGTGGAGAAGTTCGGGCTAGATAAAGTCAGACTCACTTCGATGCACAGCAAGGGCTCTGGAACCAGTTCTCTCGAGAGGGGCTGGACTCTCTTCCACTCTGGCGTTGCCGGCAGTGAGAGGCGACGGTCTGGGGTGGCAATTCTTGTTGCCCAACATGCAGGCTCAGAGCCTGCATGTTGGAGTTCAACCCGGTGGACGAGAGGGTAGCTTCCCTCCGCCTTCGGGTGGGGGGACGGGACCTGACTGTGGTTTGCGCTTACGCGCCAAACCGCAGCTAAGAGTACCCACCCTTTTTGGATTCACTCGAGGGAGTACTTGAGAGTGCTCCCCCGGGTGATTCCCTCGTTCTACTGGGGGCCTTCAACGCTCATGTTGGCAGCGACAGTGAAACCTAGAGAGGCGTGATTGGGAAGAATGGCCGCCCGGATCTGAACCCGAGCGGTGTTTTGTTATTGGACTTTTGTGCCCGTCACAGATTGTCCATAACGAACACCATGTTCAAACATAAGGGTGTCCATATGTGCACTTGGCACCAGGACACCCATGATCGAATTTGTAGTTGTGTCATCGGATTTGCGGCCTCATGTTTTGGACACTCGGGTGAAGAGAGGGGCGGAGCTTTCTACCAATCACCACCTAGTGGTGAGTTGGCTGCGATGGTGGGGGAGGATGCCGGACAGACCTGGCAGGCCCAAACGCATTGTGAGGGTTTGCTGGGAACGTCTGGCAGAGTCTTCTGTCAGAGAAAGTTTCAATTCCCACCTCCGGAAAAACTTTGAACATGTCACGAGGGAGGTGCTGGACATTGAGTCCGAATGGACCATGTTCTGCGCCTCTATTGTCGAGGCGGCTGATTGGAGATGTGGCCGCAAGGTAGTTGGTGCCTGTCGTGGCGGTAATCCTAGAACCCGTTGGTGGACACCGGCGGTGAGGAATGCCGTCAAGCTGAAGAAAGAGTCCTATCGGGTTCTTTTGGCTCATAGGACTCTTGAGGCAGCGGACAGGTACAGACAGGCCAAGTGGTGTACGGCTTCGGCGGTCGCGGAGGCAAAAACTCGGACATGGGAGGAGTTCGGGGAAGCCATGGCAAACGACTTCCGGATGGCTTCGAAGCGATTCTGGACCACCATCCGCCGCCTCAGGAAGGGGAAGCAGTGCACTATCAACACCATGTATGGTGAGGATGGTGTTCTGCTGACCTCGACTGTGGATGTTGTGGATCGGTGGAGGGAATACTTTGAAGACGTCCTCAATCCCACCAACACGTCTTCCTATGAGGAAGCAGTTCCTGGGGAATCTGTGGTGGGCTCTCCTATTTCTGGGGCTGAGGTTGCTGAGTTAGTTAAAAAGCTCCTCGGTGGCAAGGCCCCGGGGGTGGATGAGATCCACCCAGAGTTCCTTAAGGCTCTGGATGCTGTGGGGCTGTCTTGGTTGACAAGACTCTGCAGCATCGCGTGGACATCGGGGGCGGTACCTCTGGATTTACAGACCGGGGTGGTGGTTCCTCTCTTTAAGAAGGGGAACCGGAGGGTGTGTTCCAACTATCGTGGGATCACACTCCTCAGCCTTCCCGGTAAGGTCTATTCAGGTGTACAGGAGAGGAGGCTACGCCGGATAGTCGAACCTCGGATTCAGGAGGAACAGTGTGGTTTTCGTCCTGGTCGTGGAACTGTGGACGAGCTCTATACTCTCGGCAGGGTCCTTGAGGGTGCATGGGAGTTTGCCCAACCAGTCTACATGTGCTTTGTGGACTTGGAGAAGGCATTCGACAGTGTCCCTCGGGAAGTCCTGTGGGGAGTGCTCAGAAAGTATGGGGTATCGGACTGTCTGATTGTGGCGGTCCGATCCCTGTATGATCAGTGTCAGAGCTTGGTCCGCATTGCCGGCAGTAAGTCGGACACGTTTCCAGTGAGGGTTGGACTCCGCCAAGGCTGCCCTTTGTCACTGATTCTGTTCATAACTTTTATGGACAGAATGTCTAGGCGCAGTCAGGGCGTTGAGGGGATCTGGTTTGGTGGCTGCAGGATTAGGTCTCTGCTTTTTGCAGATGAAGTGGTCCTGATGGCTTCATCTGGCCAGGATCTTCAGCTCTCACTGGATCGATTCGCAGCTGAGTGTGAAGCGACTGGGATGAGAATCGGCACCTCCAAGTCCGAGTCCATGGTTCTCGCCCGGAAAAGGGTGGAGTGCCATCTCCGGGTTGCGGAGGAGACCCTGCCCCAAGTAGAGGAGTTCAAGTACCTCGGAGTCTTGTTCACGAGTGAGGGAAGAGTGGATCGTGAGATCGACAGGCGGATCGGTGCGGCGTCTTCAGTAATGCGGACGCTGTATCGATCCGTTGTGGTGAAGAAGGAGCTGAGCTGGAAGGCAAAGCTCTCAATTTACCGGTCGATCTATGTTCCCATCCTCACCTATGGTCATGAGCTTTGGGTTATGACCGAAAGGACAAGATCACGGGTACAAGCGGCCGAAATGAGTTTCCTCCGCCGGGTGGCGGGGCTCTCCCTTAGAGATAGGGTGAGAAGCTCTGCCATCCGGGAGGGGCTCAAAGTAAAGCCACTGCTCCTCCACATCGAGAGGAGCCAAATGAGGTGGTTCGGGCATCTGGTCAGGATGCCACCCGAACGCCTCCCTAGGGAGGTGTTTAGGGCACGTCCGACCGGTAGGAGGCCACGGGGAAGACCCAGGACACTTTGGGAAGACTATGTCTCCCGGCTGGCCTGGGAACGCCTCGGGATCCCCCGGGAAGAGCTGGATGAAGTGGCTTGGGAGAGGGAAGTCTGGGCTTCCCTGCTTAGGCTGCTGCCCCCGCGACCCAACATCGGATAAGCGGAAGAAGATGGATGGATGGATGGAGTCACAATTGGCTAAGGTTAGGGCGAAATGTTACGGACTGGCCAATCAGGGGCAAGATAAGGCGGGTCATCGAAACTAGGAAGCAAAATCTCTACTAAGCAAAATCAGAGACAGAGGGACGCTTCAAGCTGACCACTCCAAAAAAAAAAATACTTGAAAATGGCAGAAGAATTCTCCCACGCGGATTTAATTTTCGTTTAGTGATGAAGACGACATCCAGAAAACCCACAATAATGCGTGTTCTTGGCCATATTTAGACAAATGTATGCTTTTAGAGAAAACAATGTCCAAAACAAATTTAGGAACACGTATTAAGGTGAGTTGAGTTCATGAAAAGTTTTACTGCACATAACCATTACCAACTGCTCCCAAACAACACACAAGTCATTGTTTTTTTGTCAAGATATAGATAGATGCTTTTACTGTAGGTAGAGAAAATTAATAACATAATAGGGGTGGGCCAAAGAAAAGGCACACTAAAATAAATACATACAGTAGGGTGTGGAGACCCTTAGAGGTAGTTGCAGGGCATCCCCAGCTAAATGACAGATAGTTAATAATATATGTACACTCTCAGTTACATGAACATTGATATTATACATGTGGGCCCATAGATTGAAATGTTGTTAAATGTATCTTTGATGTAGCTAGCTATTTTTGCCGTGTAGCTTGCTACAATTCCCCGGGGATTGTTTCCCCTGTAGCTTAGCTACATTTAATCGAGAGTAACTTGTAGTTTATCTTACTACATTTTCCAAGAAGCTTGCCCATCACTGCTAACATACTAATATTTACTGTACGTATTTTGTTCATTTTAAGCATACGCGGCACATTCATTGCAAAGTTCGCTTTTTCCTTCGACAACATCCCTGATTATTACTCATTGCAGACTTCATGAGACACGACAAACATAATGAAACATCACTTACTGTACAATGTCTGCTGTCATTAGGATGCCGACCGCAAGGATGTTTTTATATTCCTGTTTAGATGAGGAATGACTCGTAATCCTCGCGACATAGAAAAGGAGGTGGAACCGAGCGCAGACCAAGCAACTTTTTGTGTCTTTCGGGTCTAAATTGGAATGCCAAAAGTTGACCAACTCGTCAGATTATGTCCTCCTGTCCTCATCCTTCTACTATCATGGTGAGAGGCATGATTTATGATATAAAATAAACTTTCACAAGCTCCCAAGCAAGAAAGCAGCTCAATAGCAGATGATGCCAACATAGCCACACAAGCTAGTTAGCTTCCTCTGATCATGACGTCGCTATAAATAGTTTGTCTTTGTTAGCGCTTATAATAACAATATCACTAATACTTGTTATATCCATCCATGCATTTTCTACCGCTTGTCCCTTTTGGGGTCGCGGGGGATGCTGGAGCCTATCTCAGCTGCATTCGGGCGAAAGGCGGGGTACACCCTGGACAAGTCGCCACCTCATCACAGGGCCAACACAGATAGACAGACAACATTCACACTCACATTCACACACTAGGGCCAATTTAGTGTTGCCAATCAACCTATCCCCACGTGCATGTCTTTGGAGGTGGGAGGAAGCCGGAGTACCCGGAGGGAACCCAAGCAGTCATGGTTAGAACATGCAAACTCCACACAGAAAGATCCCGAGCCCGGGATTGAACTCAGGACTACTCAGGATCTTCATTTATTCAAGTCACAAAATGTAAATGGAGTATTGATGATGCTTTTTGAATGGTTATTTATTGAGTTTTATGGGCGGAATAGAGGACTCGCCAATTACGTTTATTTACGAGTTAGAATGCATTAAAATAAAGTACATCTGTCGTCTTGTCTTTCATAATGATTGTGAACAATAGGCATCCATCCATCCATCCATCTTCTTCCGCTTAGCCGAGGTCGGGTCGCGGGGGCAGCAGCTTAAGCAGGGAAGCCCAGACTTTCCTCTCCCCTGCCACGTCGTCCAGCTCTTCCCGGGGTATCCCGAGGCGTTCCCAGGCCAGCCGGGAGACATAGTCTCCCCAACGTGCCCTGGGTCTTCCCCGTAGCCTCCTACCGGTTGAACGTGCCCTAAACACCTCCCTAGGGAGGTTTTCGGGTGGCATCCTGACCAGATGCCCGAACCACCTCATCTGGCTCCTCTCGATGTGGAGGAGCAGCGGCTTTACTTTGAGCTCCCCCCGGATGGCAGAGCTTCTCACCCTATCTCTAAGGGAGAGCCCCGCCACCCGGCGGAGGAAACTCATTTCGGCCGCTTGTACCTGTGATCTTGTCCTTTCGGTCATAACCCAAAGCTCATGACCATAGGTGAGGATGGGAAGGTAGATCGACCGGTAAATTGAGAGCTTTGCCTTCCGGCTCAGCTTCTTCTTCACCACAACGGATCGATACAGCGTCCGCATTACTGAAGACGCCGCACCGATCCGCCTGTCGATCTCACGATCCACTCTTCCCTCACTTGTGAACAAGACTCCTAGGTACTTCAACTCCTCCACTTGGGGCAGGGTCTCCTCCCCAACACGGAGATGGCATTCCACCCTTTTCCGGGCGAGAACCGTGGACTCGGACTTGGAGGTGCTGATCCTCATCCCAGTCGCTTAACACTCGGCTGTGAACCGATCCAGTGAGAGCTGAGGATGTGTATATATATATATATATATATATATATATATATATATATATATATATATATATATATATATATATATATATATATATATATATATATATATATATATATATATATATATATATATATAGGCCAGGTTAATGTGGTTTAACCGTTATACAGTACTCAATACCGGGGTAGAGCGGAATATACTGTACCTTAGTCAGGAAAAATCACAGAGTCTATTTGGCCCCACTATGGACTGGAACCTCACACTATGATCTAAATCCACTCGACGTCCATTGCACCGGTCGCCCGGGGATGTGGGATCTGAGCGGAGGATGTCACTGTGGCTTGTGCAGCCCTTTGAGACACTTGTGATTTAGGGCTATATAAATAAACTTTGATTGATTTATTAAACAGTTTTCTTTTAAGTAATTAAAAAATATATCAGAGCTGTTTGTCTATTTATGGAGGAATGTATTTAATCGTATAAGTGGCATCCAATGTTAGTAAAAAGGCATTGATTTTTAATCGGGAATCGATTTTGAATCAAGAATCAATTCTCAATCGAATCGTGTGGTGCCCAAAGATTCCCAGTTATTCCTAGTTATTGCTCACCACATGACATCACTGTTGCTTAATTAAAGCAACTATCAGATTATTAAATGCCCACAAGGGATAGGATAGACTGAGTTTATTTATCAGACATTAGGGTCTATACGTGGTTGCAGTGCTGCCTCAAAAAGTCAAACTTAAAGCAGGAGGGAAACATTGAAGAAGTCAAAGACATAAAAAGAGCACAAAGCTACAAAAGTCAAATGAAAAAACAAAAATGAGCAATGAATAATTCATATTGTGCACAAATTATAACACCGTGCATAGACAACCAACAAAACAAAAACACCACCTCAACTCCCACATGAGTTGGAAATAAACTCAGTTGCATTCATGGTTTTGGAACTATGTTGAACTGTATTGTCCTTATTAAATGACATTCTACCAATTATAAGCCACTTTTGCTCAGATGTATCACCATCATGCATATCTGTGATTATTCCAATTGCTGCCTTAAGCCTTTTTGTGTCTTTGCACCGGATTTGTCGCTTTTATTGCCCAGAGTTGCATCATTCTGCACAGTGAAACAAACTCGAAAGAGCGTTAGTGCGTTCCGTCATCAAACCTGGAAAACGGCACTGAGTGATTGAGGGACGGTGGCCTAGTTTCAAGTCGTGGAGGTGACTGCGCTGACGTTTACTTTTGTGTTACCGTCTGCTTCAGATGACCCAAATCACTAGAGGTGCGATTCAAGTGACAGATTGAATGTCAGTTTAAGTTGGCTGTAAGTGAGACAGGTTTGCTTGCTATCGTTTCTACTCATCTTGTAGTGCATGACTGCACGGGCAAGTACTGTGTATTGTCTTCCCCTGGCTATTAGGTTCCACGCCTGACCATGGTAAACACCTGCTCAGTGGCCTAGTGGTTAGAGTGTCCGCCCTGAGATCGGTAGGTTGTGAGTTCAAACCCGAGTCATACCAAAGACTGTAAAAATGGGACCCAGATCCCCGCTTGACACTCAGCATAAAGGGTTGGAATTAGGGGTTAAATCACCAAAAATTATTCCCGGGCACTGCTCACCTCCCCTCACCTCCCAGGGGGTGATCAAGGGTGATGGGTCAAATGCAGAGAATAATTTTGCCACACCAAGTGTGTGTTTGACAATCATGGGTACTTTAACTTTAACATTTGAGTCGTATCATTATGAATAAATTTACAAAACCCAAAACCAGTGAAGTTGACACGTTGTGTAAATCGTAAATAAAAACAGAATACAATGATTTGTAAATCCTTTTCAACCGATATCATGTATTGTTGTTAATAGAGGTAAATTATTGGTATTATTCATTATCAAGAGCGCTATTTCTATTGGTATTTGTATTGCTCCATTTGTAGTATAATAATGCTCATTGTCGTTTCTGTATTATTATTTATTTCACTAACTGCATCTTTGCTATCACTTTCACCATCATATTTTTACATATCTTATTTGCTGATGTTGCTCTATTGTTGTTGCTGTTGTTGTTATTGTTGTGTTTGCTGTTGTTTTTTTTGTCTCTCTGTCTTATCCCCCTCTTGTCAACACAATTTTCCCCTCTGTCTTCCTTTTTTTCTCTTTCCATCCCCTCCTGCTCTGGCCCGGCTGCACCAAATAATAATATAAATACATTGAATAAACTCAAATACAAATAAGGCAACAAGAGAAGTATCCCACACTTCTCTTTTGTAAAGTAAATTTGTACAACCGATATGGGCATCTACATCAACAATATGATTTGCCTGAGAAGTTGGACAGGACAAGAAGAAAAAAAGCAAAAAAAAAGCATTGTATTTGTTTTGTATAATATTGGTTGGGAAATTACCAAAATTCAATGGTCAAATCAACGTCAGAACCTGTCGTTGATTAAACGTTGTCAAAAAGCATGTTGTTTCAACGTTGTATTTGTGTTGTACAATATTGGTTGGAAAATTACCAAATTTCAATGTCAAATCAACGTCACAAACCGACATTGATTAAACGTCGTCAAAAAGCATATTGTTTCAACGTTGTATTTGTGTTGTAGAATATTGGTTGGGAAATTACCAAAATTAAACGGTCAAATCAACATCAGAACCCAACATTGACTAAACGTCATCAAAAAGCACGTTGTTTCAATGTTGTATTTGTGTTGTAGAATATTGGTTGGGAAATGACCAAAATTCATTGGTCAAAGCAACATCAGAACCCAACATTGATTTAAACCTCATCAAAAGGCATGTTGTTTCAACATTTTATTTGTGTTGTAGAATATTGGTTGGAAAATGACCAAAATTCAATCATCAAATCAACGTCAGAACCTGACATTGATTAAACGTTGTCAAAGAGCATGTTGTTTCAACATTATCTTTGAGTTGCTCAACATCAGGACCTAATTCAACAAGTTCTTAACGTTGTTTTAACGTCTTGTGTCTGCTGGGCAAGACATATGCTGCACTTTAATATGTCTAACACATACTTTAACATTTAATTTAACACTTAATTAAGGAGAAAATAATGTAGAAAATGCTTTTTTTTCTTATCTTTTTTTGTCAGTGAAGCCTCAATATTTAAAGCACAGTGTGATGATACACAGCTTTTTTTTTTTTAAAAAAACACGATGTCTTTATATATTTCTTGGAATTAATGTTTCTTTTTTATTTATTTAATAATATTATTTTACAAAACTACAAAAAAGAAAACTTAAAGCAGCTAATTAAATAATGGTTTGGTCCCCTCCAGGCATTGTAATCTTCCCAATTCATTTGGCCGTGGTTTGTTGTTCCATTATTTTGGATTCAAGTTCAAAGGAACCATTGATAACTTTCTACAATGGCGTTAAACATGTTGTTGTCGTCCCAATCCCATTACTCGCGTAAGACTGGGTTTTTGCCCCTGACCACCATTGAAACAATAAACGGTAAAAAGACGCCACTCCTGTCCCTCACACACATCAAAACATTGTTCTCTTCTCTCGCACCATGAGGGAGCCACTGCTCATTTTTATGTGTTTTGTGGTGTTTTTATGTTGTTTTTTTGTTGGTTTTAGATATCAGTTACAATTGGATCCTCCATATTTCTGGACGTGATGTTCCAAGACCTCCAGTGATTGGCGAAAAAACGTGAATAATAGACGCACATTAAAAAGAAACAAAAAATACAGACGTTTGATTATCTAAACTTGCTTAAAGTCGAGTCATTTGGGTTGCTTCCCAAATGTAATACATATTCATACTTGGGGGGACCTGATCCCATATTGATACCAAATATTGGTGCATTATCGGCATGAAGAAACAAGTATCGGATTTTATCGACTTGCATCTATACTTTCCAATATTAGTTTTACGACAAGTTTACTAACATTTAAATGTCCTCCAATAAGCACACAAGGGTGGTCTAGCAACATACAAAAGGTAAACATGGTAGGCTATAGGCTACTGGCAGCTACACACAACAGCTGAGCATACAATAGCACGCCAGCTAGGCATGCATAATGGGTTCTGAATTGAACAATGTTGCAGTCCAAATACAAACAAGTGTCAAATAACTTTAAGTTACATATTACTTACATATGCAAAGTCTCCAGGGCTGAAGTTTATGAGAAAGTGTCCAGTAACAAATGTGTCCGCATCTTACAGTGTCATGATCTTAACTTGATTAAGAACAATTTATTAAATGAACACAATTACCACTCTAATATAACCCAAAGACAGATAATAGTAATTCCATTCCAGACAGGTAATAGTAATTCGTTTTTTATACTCACCATTGTTGTCTGTTTGACTAATTTCACTTGGTCAAACATTTTGTAACATTCCACACTACAAAACAATAAATATATCGTATCGGATCAGTAAAAAAAATGGTCAATGGGTTTTACTTGTATAGCGCTTTTCTACCTTCAAGGTACTCAAAGCGCTTTGACACTATTACCACATTCACCCATTCACACACACATACACACAGTGATGGCGGGAGCTGCCATCAGGAGCAAGGGTGAAGTGTATTGCTCAAGGACACAACGGACGTGACTAGGTTGGTAGAAGCTGGGGATCGAACCACGAACCCTCAGGTTGCTGGCACGGCCACTCTCCCAACTGTGCCACGCCGTATCGTATCAGTATTGTTGGGCAAGACACTTCACCCTTGCTCCTGATGGGTGCTGGTAGCGCCTTGCATGGCAGCTCCCTCCATCAGTGTGTGAATGTGTGTGTGAATGGGTGAATGTGGAAATACTGTCAAAGCGCTTTGAGTACCTTGAAGGTAGAAAAGCGCTATACAAGTATAACCCATATTGTATCGGAAGTGAAAACGTTTGGGTCACCCTGAAAGCTCAAATGATCATCGATGGCATGTTCGCAAGGCTAACAAGTTGCCATCTATCATTGTTATTGGTACTAAATATAGGAACTTTTTAGCAGTTTGTGTTTCACGCTTAAAATTACTTGGCCCGCGGCCCCTCAGCACATTTTCACTTCGGCCCTTGGAGGCAAAGGTTTGGGCACCCCTACTCTAAACCTTATAAGACAGTTACAGTTAGTGAATTTTAAATTCAGTTTTTTTTATTGGTGTCCCGATGTGATCTTGAGATCGGATCTCGTTCCGATATCAAAAAACAAGCATCACAGTACATCTGCTAGCATCTAAAACATTGGCTATAAGCTCCCTTATAATCAGTCAGGGTGTTCACTGCACGGCCAGTAAACGTCTCAATGTTCTCCAATAAGTACATATTGGTTGTATTGTAATCAAGTTATTTACAAAAGGTAAACATTGTAGGCTAAAGGCTACTCGGAGCAGCCTTTTGAGACATTTGTAATTAAGGGCTATATAAGTGAACTTTAATGATTGATGAGGAGCTTGCAGCTACACAACAGCTAAGCACACAATAGCACACAAGCTAAATATACTGTAAGTGTTGTTAATTGAACAACATTTGTCAATATAAACAAGTATCATTAACACCTAGCTTAGTCAATATACATATACACCTTTTTATGAGATTTTAAGACATTTTGAGGCCTTAAATTTTAATTATGCCATCTTTTTAATATCCCGTGAGTACACTTGCACATTTCGCACTTTTTCTTTTCTTTTAAACCAGTGCATCCAGAGTTTGACAAAAATGTGCCTGTTTGGGCTGTGAATCTTTGAACACCACATGATTCGATTCGATTCTTGGGAGTAACGATTCGATTCAGAATCGATTGTCGATTTAAAATCAACACTTTTCGATAACATTTGGTGCCAGTTCTATGCTTGACTACATTCCTCCATAAAACAGCTGTGATAAATTGTTATATTACTTACAAGAAAATTGGTTTTGTTAAATAAACTTCTGCCCAAACATTTAATAAAGTCAAATACAAATAAGGCAACAAGAGAAGTATCCAACACTTCTCTTTTCTAAAGTAAATGTGTACAGCAGATATAGATCATCTACATCAACTACCATATTTTCCGGACTATAAGGCACACTTAAAATCCTTTTTTTTTCCTCAAAACTCGATGGTGCGCCTTATAACCCTGTGCGCCTAATGTACAGAATAATTCAGGTTTTGCTTACCGACCTCGAAGCAATTTTATTTGGTACATGGTGTAATGATAAGTGTGACCAGTATATGGCAGTCAAACATAAGCGATACGTGTAGACTGCAAAATGATGGCAATATAACTCAAGTAAACAACACCAACATTTAGACTTAGACTTCCTTTTATTGTCATTCAAATTTGAACTTTACAGTACAGATAAGAACAACATTTTGTTGCATTAGCTCATTGTAGTGCAGGAAAAAGAGCAATAAGGTGCAGTTATAAATAAATAGATTACTGTACAGATAAATATATTGCACTTTTGCATATGCATCCATGTTTACGGATGTATGTTATATTGTCTGCATGTTCCAGCGAGTTAATCCGTTTTTATGGGGAGTTTTATGATGCATTCAAGAGTCTTATGGCCTGAGGGAAGAAGCTGTTACAGAACCTGGAGGTTCTGCTACGGAGGCTGTGGAACCTCTTTCTCGAGTGCAGCAGTGAAAACAGTCCTTGGTGGGGGTGGGAGGAGTCTCTACAGATTTTCTGAGCCCTGGTCAGGCAGCGGCTTTTTGCGATTTCCTGGATAGGAGTCCTGATGATCTTTTCCGCCGTCCTCACCACTCTCTGCAGAGACTTCCAGTCTGAGGCACTTCAGGCTCAAGTCCAGACAGAGATACAGTTGGTCAAAGCTCTCTATAGTGCCTCTGTAGAATGTGGTGAGAATGGAGGGGGGGAGCTGTGCTCTTTTCATCCCACGCAAAAAGTGCATGCGCTGCTGAGCCCTTTTTACAAGAGCGCCGGTGTGTAGGGACCAGGTTATATTGTCAGTTACCCCCCAGGAACTTGGTGCTGCTTACGATCTCCACTGCTGTGCCATTGATGAAGAGTGGAATGTGGCTGGACTGGTGCTTCCTGAAGTCGACGACAATCTCTTTGGTCTTGTCGACGTTCAGGACCAGGTTGTTGGTTCTGAATCAGATGTTTCACTTCCTCCCTGTAGTCCATGTCGTTGTTGTCACGGATGAGGCCCACTACTGTTGTGTCGTCCGCATACTTCACAATGTGGTTAGTAGTGGACCTGGCGCAGCAATCATGGGTCATCAATGTGAACAGCAGCAGACTCAAGATGCAGCCCTGGGGGGAGCCGGTGCTTTATATGAAAATATTCCATTGAAAATATAGAACATTACACACGGCGCTCAAAAATCTATCAAAATGTTTTAGTACTACTTTGGTAAGCTATAAAAATGCAGCACTTGATGGATTGTTGGTGCATTAAACATATGAGTATTATTATGGTGTGTGTGTATAAGGTAAGACATTTTATCTGGCGTTTTGTTTCGCAATATTATGCAAAAGCAACTTTTGTTACCTTCTGGTACCTGCTGATCTGTATTTGGGATCTGCACAAGTTTTGAAAAATTGCGCGCGTCCGCCTTTGTAGTCTGTGGTGACACCGTAGTCAATAAGCTTCTTACTATAATAAAAAAATAAAATGTTTTATCGATTAAGAATCGTTACAAATAAGAATCGAGATTAATTTGGAAATCTATTTTATTTTTACACCTCTAGAGCCTATCCGTTGGCCCAAAAGTGTGGAACCCCTCCTTCAGACAACAGCGCCTCTGCTGGCTACAGCCAGGTAATTAATGCATGCTCTAATTGCTCCATCGATCAATTCTACAGGATTTCGTTCTTTAAACATGTCAAATAATCAATAAAGACCAATAGTTGGACAGTCTGTCATTAGACATTAAATGTCTGTAATGGCTCGTGAGTCTCATGTCGTTAAGTTGTTTGTGTCCGTGAAACAACAAGCACATGAAATTAATTATTAGAGTAATGTAGTGGCTGCTGGTTGCAGGAGCTCTGCACTCCTGAGTATCCTCCTTTTATGTTTTCTCCTGTTTTCATGTGTTTTTTGCTGTCTGATTCGGGCCCTTTCGGGACTGTGCAACCAGAGGGGGCCCTTTTGTGACTTCTGCTGTACTTTTTTTGGCTCTTTTTTGTGAACTTTCGGAACTGCCCTGGGGAGCCTTTTGGCCATGGCCATGTTTGCACCGGAGAGCAGCTGCTGGCTCTCTGCCACACCAGACTCCGCGTGGAGAGACCGGAGGAGGTGCGAACAAAGAGACGGGGCTTAGCATCGGGGTGCGCGAGCTTCATGGCGCTAAATGAGCATGTATCCGAAAACTCATTTGCATTTAGGGCCACATCGCAGTTAGGACTTCCCCCAGAGGGCCACTTTTAACAGTGAATAATATATGAATTTGCCTTTGCATTTGATTATGATTAGATTTTACTGTGAAAAACTGGCAACCAGGTTTTCACTGTAGTAAAAAAAAGTGTTTTACAATACCACTGTTTTTATTAGTTCTGGCAACAGAGCTCCCAGTTTTTTTAAACCGTAAAAAAATGTGGTACCGTTTTTCCATTTACCGTATTTTTCGGGCCATAGGGCGCACCGGATTAAAAGGTGCAATGGCGATGAGCGGGTCTATTCAGGTCTATTTTCATACAAAAGGCGCACCGGATTATGAGGCGCATTAAAGGGGTCATATTATGATTTTTTTTCTAAATTTAAAACACCTCTTTGTGGTCCACTTTACATGTGATGGTGGTTCTTTGGTGAAAGTGTTGCATAGATTATGTTTTACAGATCATCTTCAAGTAGCTTTCTGAGCGTCTCCTCAGGATGCGCCGTTTTGTGGGCGTTCTTATTTACGTGGCTCACCTTCGACAGCGTCTTCTTCCCGTCATCTTTGTTGAGCTAACTGTTTAAATGACATTCAGACTTTACTTAAATCAATAACGGAGAAGCATCTTCTCATTCGTGGCTCAATAATGCAACATCAACGCCGGAAATGTGTCCCGTGAAAAAACGTCCGACCGGAACTCTCTCTTAACTAAAGTTCCGTGGGTGAATTATGTAAACCCACTACAGTTTTTAGCGCTTTGATAGCTAGTCTACTGACATATATAAGTAAGAAATTTACACTACTTTATATTAGAAATGGCAACAGTGGAAGATGAATGTCCCATAAGAAGAAGATAGAGAAAAAGAAGAAACTTATGACTATGGTGTCGGCACGGACTACAATTGCGGACGCGCTCAAATTTTCAGGACTTATGCAGACCCCAAATACACATCAGCAGGTACCAGAAGGTAAGAAAAGTTGGTTTTGCATATTATTGCGAAACAACGCCAGATAATGTCTGCTAATAGGTGCCATTTTCAGGTCCTTATACACACACCATAATAATACTTGTATGTTTAATGCGCCAAGCGGTGCGACTTCATAGCTTACCGAAGTCATACTAAAAACATTTTGACAGATTTTCGAGCGCTGTGGTAACGTTCAATATTCTCAATTGAACATTTAAAGTTTTGAGATTGTCATCTTGCAGTTTACCCGTATCTCTTATGTGTGTCTGCCATATATATATAAAGGTTTATTTGAAATAGGGACAGATACAGAAACATAGATATCTGAAACAGTTATCCAATTTATGCATCATAGTGTTTGTAGCCAAAGCTAATTTACAACACTTGTCCCCAATCTACTGGTCACACTTATCATTACACCATGTACCAAATAAAATTGCTTCAAGGTCTGTAAGCACAACCAGAATTGTTCCGTATATCAGGCGCACCGAGTTATAAGGCACACTGTCGATTTTTGAGAAAATGAAAGGATTTTAAGTGCGCCTTATAGTCCGAAAAATATGGTAATTTTATTTACCGTAAAAACAACAACCGTAGATTTTACGGAAAACAAAACAGAAAAGCTCAGTTGACAGAATTTTACTGTAAAAAACGAAGGTAAAGTTTAAAAAAAATTAAATTAATGTGCTGTAAAAACCACCGTCAATTTTACCGGTGGGAATCTTTGCTCACCTCACAAATTGATTACGATTACGATTCAGGAGCTACGATTCGATTAAAAAGCGATTATTGTTGCATCATTATTTATGTATGTTGATGCAGTTTTATTTAATAAGCGTTTATCACTTGCAACATTTAAAAACAGTGCATTTGTTATAATAAACAGTCAAATTAATCCCCATTACATTTATTATGTTATATTAAATGTATTTATTTTCTGGGCGTTATTTATTTTAGAAAGAGTCTGCATTACATTATTTACAATACATTTATCGATTATTCACGTTTACTAATCGGTTTTCTAATCGTCCATGTTGGAATTGTCATTAACCTGAAAATAAATTATTTCCCCCACCTCTAAAATGTATTGTAATTTTTACAGTGTACAGTTTAATGGAGAACTTGCTGTGAAGTCATAAGTCAAAGAGATGTTTAAGTATGTATTTAATTTTTTTTGAATGTTTGAAAAATATATTTGTTGCAATATTAGATAATATTAAAGTTTAAAAAACATGCAATTTCCTGCAGTACATATACAGTAGGAAGGGGATTAATATGGCCCCATTCATCACGGTTTCCTGCCACATGAAACGTGACAAATTGGGGCTGAGGGGCGTTGTGTGCACTATCCACTTTAGCCCCCAGATGGCAGTAGGGTGTAGAATATCTTAAAACAATTGTTTTGTGGCTATTCCAACTTTGAGCACATCGTGAGTTGCGATATAGAGTGGCACTTTCCATCGTTTTCAGCAGACTGCATTGCAAAATTATTAGACTTAGACTTAGACAAACTTTATTGATCCACAAGGAAAATTGTTCCACACAGTAGCAAAGAATGGAACGGGTAAGAATGGAAAGGTATAAAAGTAGACTAAAAATGTATCATAGTAGCAATATAAAATATAATATATGTAATATTTACATATTGTGTATACACTATATAATATGTACTGATATATTATTATATTATATCATATTATATTATATTAACCTCCCTTCTTCCTGTCACGCAGGATCCACCCAGGAATGGGGCCATATGAATCCCTTACTGTATTTTTTTCAGTCAAAATGGAAATAACGAATACATTTAGTAAGAAAAGAGAAGGTACTTTATTATAACATATTATTTCCAGGCGTTTGCGAGCCAGATAAAATGAAGTGACGGGGCCAGATTTGGCCCCCGGGCCTTGAGTATGACACCTGTGCACTCGATGGATTCTCATTCATACGCTGACTGGGGGAGGGGGGTTCGTGGGCACAGACTTATATCTGCTGCTCTTTTTTTGGAAGTTTTCGTGGCGTTTCACTTTGTAGCTGTATGTAGAAATGGCGCCGCTGAAGTGCCAGCTGTTTGCATCAGCTGTGTGCTCTTTTAATGTATTTTATGTCCTTTGATCTTTCCCTCTTGTTTACATGCTTGTTTCTTTTTTTTAAATCATATTATTTGTGGACTTTTTCTATCCACACTACAGCAACATAATTTCCCCATTGTGGAATGAATACTATCCAAATTATTAGAGTAACTTGGCTACAAAGTCCTGCTTCTTGCTCGTGTGAAATGTGGGATTTTGGTGGGTGGAGTCTATCTGTAACCCCTCCCCCAAATCGGCTGTCTCTCTCTCTCTGCCTCTCTCGCTCTTTCTTCTCTCAGTAAAGTTGAGGCGTTCACTGCCCTGACTCAGCGACGGAGCTTTCGGTGTTTTTCATATTGTAATTCCGTGACATACCGTGGAAAAGCGACTCGTTGAGAAGAAATCGTCCACCCAGTAGATTCCAGGTCCACGCGCTTGTCCGCTTCCGGGTCTCTTCCTAAACTTGGTCCAGCTCCAAGATGACAGGCGACCAGCGCGCTCCACATGTCCGGCTGGTGAGTGTTCACGCTCGGTCAGACGCCTGGCGTAGGACCGCTCGGGCTCATGGGTGTCCCGGAACATAGTCTTGTATCGCTGGTTCATTTATTAATGTATTTGAATGCGTCTTGTCGGTGTATTTAATGATTTAAATCACACAAATCAAAAGTTGATGACATTTATCTCTAACGTAACACTTACTAGGTCATGTTGACAAAATCAAACACTGCACTTGTATTTAATTTTTTTATGGGGCACAAAGTTCCATAAAATATCATATACACAGAAAAATAGACTCTTTAAATAGTATAAATAAATGTGCATTGTTGGAGATTGTACACATTTATTTATACTATTTAAGAGTTTGTTTTTTTGCCCCATAAAATAAATAAATCAAAAAAAAAAATCAAGTGCAGTGTTTGATTTTGTCAACATGACCTGGTAAGTGTTACGTTAGATATACGTGTCATCAACTTTTGATTTGTGTGATTTAAAATAATAAATACACCGACAAGACGTGTTGGAGATTGTGGGCAGCACGGTGACACAGAGGTTAGTGCATGTGCCTCACAATACGAAGGTCCTGAGTTCAATCCCGGGCT